>NC_091078.1:32755909-33058939 GCF_032405125.1 Capricornis sumatraensis | reverse complement strand
ATAGGTGAAGAGTTTACAATATGACAAGTACTCAAGATTTTTATGTCAGATCATGCATTTAAACTCTTGACAGTCCTTTGGACATCAAGATCAAATCAGTCAATCCTAAAGGAAATTAACCCTGAATATTCATTTTAAATATTCAGCTGATGCTGAAGCTGAAGCACCCATACTTTAGCCACCCGATGTGAAAACCTGACTCACTGGAAAAGACCCTGATGCTTGGAAAGACTGAGGGCAGGAAGAGAAGCAAGCAACAGAGGATGAGATGGTTGGATGGCATCACTGACTTAATGGACATGAGTTTGAGCAAACTCCAGAAGGTAGTGAAGGACCAGGAAGCCATGTAGTCCATCAAGTCACAAAGAGTCAGACATGACCATGGGACTGAACAACAACATTCCCTGTAGGGAAATTAAGATCATGGGGTTGAGAAAGACTCTTCTACAGAAGCATGGGTCTATCAGCCACATTGCACCCATGTTAAGTATGACTGGGAATAGATGAAGTCAAACAATAGAACTTGACCATCATGTTACAAAGCCTGATAAAAGCAAGAAGGAACAGAAATTGAAAATAATTCTATGTGGATTTAGGCATAAACATGGGTTATTTTAATATGTGGGAGACTTGACAAGAAGGAAGGCAGCAGAGATGGACCATGGCTGAGGATAATAAGATAAAGTGTTCTGCCTTATTGGAGCCATCATCCTATCTGGAGAGGAAAAGCCAGAAATCACAGTAAAGAACAAAGCATGATCAAAATCATAAGAGGAGTAAGAGAGTTCAGTCAGAACAGATAAATTTTAAATGGTTTCGTCAAGTTTCTGACATTTGAGACAGAGCTTGGAAAATACATTCACAGTTTTTATACCTTTTTACTATTAGAGTTTTCATCTAAGAATAAAGTTCTGGAAAAAAAACCCACTACCTTATGCTTCTGAGTTTTGTAGATCCAGCAGCAGAACTAAACTATTGAAAAAAAAATTATTAAAGGTGCAAGCAAAAGCAACTCTATAGAAGCAGACTGTAAACCTATGATCCTGATGGTTTTTAACAAGTTCCAGAGTGGATATGCTACACAGAAGGAAATTCCAGAACACAAAACAAACTAAGTTGACCCAAGGAAAGGATATTCTGGTGCAGTATTATGATGGAATATTTTACCTAAATATAATTCATGTGTCTTAGTAGGGAAATTTGACTGTGGAAATGGTGTTATAGTCTTAATCCTACTATTTGGATTGATTTCATTTTTTTATGAAGAGTGGTATTGAGTCTTGAACCCAGTATGTGAACCACGAACTTCAAGTTGGTTTTAGAAAAAGCAGAGAAAACAGAGATCAAATTACCAACATCTGCTGGATCATCAAATAACAAGAGGGTTCCAGAAAAACATCTATATCTGCTTTATTAACTATGCCAAAGCCTTTGACTATGTGGATCACAACAAACTGTGGAAAATTCTGAAAGATATAGGAATACCCGACCACCTGACCTGCCTCTTGAGAAATCTGTATGCAGGTCAAGAAGCAACAGTTAGAAATGGACATGAAACAACAGACTGGTTCCAAATAGCAAAAAGGAGTATGTCAAGACTGTATGTTGTCACCCTGCTTATTTAACTTCTATGCAGAATACATCATGAGAAACGCTGGGCTGGAGGAAGCACACACCAGAATCAAGATTGCCAGGAGAAATATCAATAACCTCATATATGCAGATGGTGCCACCCTTATGACAGAAAGCAAAGAAGAACTAAAGAGCCTCTTGATGAAAGTGAAAGAGGAGAGTGAAAAAGTTGCCTTAAAGCTCATCATTTAGAAAACTAAGATCATGGCATCCAGTCCCATCACTTCATGGCAAATAGATGGGGCAACAGTGGAAACCGTGGCCGACTTTATTTTGGGGTGACCCCAAAATCACTGCAGATGGTGACTGCAGCCAGGAAATTAAAAGACACTTGTTCCTTGGAGGAAAAGCTATAACTAACTTAGACAGCATATTAAAAAGCAGAGACATTACTTTGTCAACAAAGGTCCATCTAGTCAATGCTATGGTTTTTTCCAGTAGTCATGTATGGATGTGAGAGTTGGGCTATAAAGAACGCTGAGCACCGAAGAACTGATGCTTTGAACTGTGGTGTTGGAGAAGACTCTTAAGAGTCCTTTGGAGTGCAAGGAGATCCAACCATCCTAAAGGAGATCAGCCCTGAGTGTTCATTGGAAGGGCTGATATTGAAGCTGAAACTCCAATACTTTGGCCACCTGATGCAAAGAGCTGCTTCATTGGAAAAGACCCTGATGCTGGAAAAGTTTGAAGGCAAAAGGAGCAGGGGACGACAGAGGATTAGATGGTAGGATGGCATCACCGAATCAATGGACATGGGTTTGGGTATATTCCAGCAGTTGGTGATGGACAGGGAAGCCTGGCATGCTGCAGTCCATGGGGTCTCAAGGAGTCAGACACGATTGAGTGACTGAACTGAACTGAAATGATTGGGTCTTGAAATTCCTTAGTACCTATTTGTTTATAAAATTTATTGTCTATGTTTTGGAAGAATATTATGAAAATGATAAAGTTAAGCTTGAATAATGCTTGCTGTTCAAATAATAGACAAAAAGATATTGCTTTTTCACTTTTACAGACAGCAGTGAATTGAATTTGAAGTCTTTTTAAAGAGTGAAAGAACAGTGGCCCTTGAACAAAATCAATCCAATCCTTAAGAAAGTATTTACACAGCTCCCTTATTTTGTTGTCCTTTCCATGTCACATTGAGAGATTTAATGGTTAAGAATTATGTTTGATAATACATAATTTTATAAGGCTTTTGAGTGAGTATAACATTGTATTTTTATGGATGAAGATGAAGGAGTATTTATTCAGAGTGCTCTTATGGGAATGATATTCAAATTGTCAAATCAGTATTGCCGACATGAGAGCACTTAATGAAAACAAGGGGAAATGCAAGGAAAGTGATCTCTGTCAAGAGGGAAAAAGTGTAATATTGCAACATTCTGACACATTAATCAAATAGATTTCAAATGTTTGCTTTTCATTTCCCAGTGGTATGCTAACTTAAGATAATTAGTGCTATGTAAAATATGTCATTTTAAGTAATTGGAGGTTTTGGGAAAAATTTTTTATCTACTCCTATTACATTCTGGATTTTATATTAACACAGTGAAACATGGTTTCCAAGAATATAAAATTTTAATAAGAATTTTTTATTGTGATGTCAAGTATAAAGATTACTATTATTATTTTTTTAGTAATACTTCCTTGGCATTACATTTCTTTCATTGTTTGACTGAATGAAAATTATCTAAAACATTACCCTCTGTTTCTTCTAATGTTTGAAAGGAATGGAATGGGTTTATAGTAATAGTCATTAAAAATGAGAATAATTTCAAATGTAAAATTAATCATTTTAAAAGAAATGAATGGTGGTGTCTTTAGGATTTTCTATGTACAGGATCATGTCATCTGCAAACAGTGAGAGTTTTACTTCTTCTTTTCCAATTTGGATTCCGTTTATTTCTTTTTCTGCTCTGATTGCTGTGGCCAAAACTTCCAGAACTATGTTGAATAGTAGCGGTGAAAGGGGGCACCCTTGTCTTGTTCCTGACTTTAGGGGAATTGCTTTCAATTTTTCACCGTTGAGAATAATGTTTGCTATGGGTTTGTCATATATAGCTTTTATTATGTTGAGGTATGTTCCTTCTATTCCTGCTTTATGAAGAGTTTTTATCATAAATGGATGTTGAAGTTTGTCAAAGGCCTTCTCTGCATCTATTGAGATAATCATATGCCTTTTTTTTTAATTTTTATTTTTTTAATATTTATTTTTACTTTATTTTACTTTACAATACTGTATTGGTTTTGCCATACATTGACATGAATCCACCACGGGTGTACATGCGTTCCCAAACATGAACCCCCCTCCCACCTCCCTCCCCATAGCATCTCTCTGGATCATCCCCATGCACCAGCCCCAAGCATCCTGTATCCTGCGTTGGACATAGACTGGCGATTCTATTCTTACATGATAGTATACATGTTACAATGTCATTCTCCCAAATCATCCCACCCTCTCCCTCTCCCTCTGAGTCCAAAAGTCCGTTCTATACATCTGTGTCTTTTTTGATGTCTTGCATACAGGGTCATCATTGCCATCTTTCTAAATTCCATATATATGTGTTAGTATACTGTATTGGTGTTTTTCTTTCTGGCTTACTTCACTCTGTATAATCAGCTCCAGTTTCATCCATCTCATTAGAACTGATTCAAATGTATTTTTTAATGGCTGAGTAATACTTCATTGTGTATATGTACCACAGCTTTCTTATCCATTCATCTGCTGATGGACATCTAGGTTGTTTCCATGTCCTGGCTATTATAAACAGTGCTGCAATGAACATTGGGGTACATGTGTCTCTTTCAATTCTGGTTTCCTCGGTGTGTATGCCCAGCAGTGGGATTGCTGGGTTATAAGGTAGTTCTATTTGCAATTTTTTAAGGAATCTCCACACTGTTCTCCAAAGTGGCTATACTAGTTTGCATTCCCACCAACAGTGTAGGAGGGTTCCCTTTTCTCCACACCCTCTCCAGCATTTATTGCTTGCAGATTTTTGGATCACAGACATTCTGACTGGTGTGAAGTGGTACCTCATTGTGGTTTTGATTTGCATTTCTCTAATAATGAGTGATGTTGAGCATCTTTTCATGTGTTTGTTAGCCATCCGTATGTCTTCTTTGGAGAAATGTCTATTTTTCAATTTGTTAGTGTGGTGAATTACATTGATTTGTGGATATTGAAGAATCCTTGCATCCCTGGGATAAAGCCCACTTGGTCACGGTGTATGCTCTTTTTAATGTGTTGTTGGATTCTGATTGCTAGAATTGTGTTGAGGATTTTTGCATCTATGTTCATCAGTGATATTGGCCTGTAGTTTTCTTTTTTTGTGGCGTCTTTGTCAGGTTTTGGTATTAGGGTGATGGTGGCCTCATAGAATGAGTTTGGAAGTTTACCTTCCTCTGCAATTTTCTGGAAGAATTTCAGTAGGATAGGTGTTAGCTCTTCTTGAAATTTTTGGTAGAATTCAGCTGTGAAGCCATCTGGACCTGGGCTTTTGTTTGCTGGAAGATTTGTGATTACAGTTTCAATTTCCGTGCTTGTGATGGGTCTGTTAAGATTTTCTATTTCTTCCTGGTTCAGGTTTGGAAAGTTGTACTTTTCTAAGAATTTGTCCATTTCTTCCATGTTGTCCATTTTATTGGCATATAATTGCTGATAGTAGTCTCTTATGATCCTTTGTATTTCTGTGTTGTCTGTTGTGATCCCTCCATTTTCATTTCTAATTTTATTGATTTGATTTTTCTCTCTTTGTTTCTTGATGAGTCTAGCTAATGGTTTGTCAATTTTATTTATCCTTTCAAAGAACCAGCTTTTTGCTTTGTTGATTTTTGCTATGGTCTCTTTTGTTTTTTTTTTTTTGCATTTATTTCTGCCCTAATTTTTAAGATTTATTTCCGTTTACTAACTCTGGGGTTCTCCACTTCTTCCTTTTCTAGTTGCTTTAGGTGTAGAGTTAGGTTATTTATTTGACTTTTTTCTTGTTTCTTGAGGTATGCCTGTATTGCTATGAACTTTCCTCTAATCAATGAATATAGTAAAGTTGCAGGATATAAAATCAACACTCAGAAATCCCTTGCATTCCTATACACTAATAATGAGAAAGTAGAGAAAGAAATTAAGGAAACAATTCCATTCACCATTGCAACGAAAAGAATAAAATACTTAGGAATATACCTACCTAAGTAAACTAAAGACCTATATATCAAAAACTATAAAACACTGATGAAAGAAATCAAAGGGGACACTAATAGATGGAGAAATATACCATGTTCATGGATTGGAAGGATCAATATAGTGAAAATGAGTATACTACCCAAAGCCATCTACAGTATCAATGCAATCCCTATCAAGCTACCAGCGGTATCTTTCACAGAACTAGAACAAATAATTTCAAGATTTGTATGGAAATACAAAAAAACTCAAAAAGCCAAAGCAATCTTGAGAAAGAAGAATGGAACTGGAGGAATCAACTTGCCTGACTTCAGGCTCTACTACAAAGCCACAGTCATCAAGACAGTATGGTACTGGCACAGAGACAGAAATATGGATCAATGGAACAAAATAGAAAGCCCAGAGATAAATCCACACACATATGGACACCTAATCTTTGACAAAAGAGGCAAGAATATACAATGGAGTAAAGACAATCTCTTTAACAAGTGGTGCTGGGAAAACTGGTCAAGCACTTGTAAAAGAATGAAACTAGATCACTTTCTAACACCACACACAAAAATAAACTCAAAATGGATTAAAGATCTAAATGTAAGACCAGAAACTATTAAACTCCTAGAGGAGAACATAGGCAAAACACTCTCTGATATAAATCACAGCAGGATCCTCTATGATCCACCTCCCAGAATATTGGAAATAAAAGCAAAAGTAAACAAATGGGACCTAATTAAAATTAAAAGCTTCTGCACAACAAAGGAAACTATAAACAAGGTGAAAAGACAGCCTTCTGAATGGGAGAAAACAATAGCAAATGAAGCAACTGACAAACAACTAATCTCAAAAATATACAAGCAACTTATGCAGCTCAACTCCAGAAAAATAAACGACCCAATCAAAAAATGGGCCAAAGAACTAAATAGGCATTTCTCCAAAGAAGACATACGGATGGCTAACAAACACATGAAAAGATGCTCAACATCACTCATTATCAGAGAAATGCAAATCAAAACCACAATGAGGTACCACTTCACACCAGTCAGAATGGCTGTGATCCAAAAGCCTACAAGCAATAAATGCTGGAGAGGATGTGGAGAAAATGGAACCCTCCTACACTGTTGGTGGGAATGCAATCAGGTACAGCCACTATGGAGAACAGTGTGGAGATTCCTTAAAAAATTGCAAATAGAGCTGCCTTATGACCCAGCAATCCCACTGCTGGGCATACACACCGAGGAAACCAGAATTGAAAGAGACACATGTACCCCAATGTTCATTGCAGCACTGTTTATAATAGCCAGGACATGGAAACAACCTAGATGTCCATCAGCAGATGAATGGATAAGAAAGCTTTGGTACATATACACAATGGAGTATTACTCAGCCATTAAAAAAAATACATTTGAATCAGTTCTAATGAGATGGATGAAACTGGAGCTGATTATACAGAGTGAAGTAAGCCAGAAAGAAAAACACCAATACAGTATACTAACACATATATATAGAATTTAGAAAGATGGTAATGATGACCCTGTATGCAAGACAGCAAAAGGGACACAGATGTATAGAACAGACTTTTGGACTCAGAGGGAGAGGGGGAGGGTGGGATGATTTGGGAGAATGGCATTGAAACATGTATACTACCATGTAAGAAACGAAGTGCCAGTCTATGTTCGATACAGGATACAAGATGCTTGGGGCTGGTGCATGGGGATGATCCAGAGAGATGATATGGGGTGGGAAATGGGAGGGGGATTCAGGATTGGGAGCTTGTATACACCCGTGGTGGATTCATGTCAATGTATGGCAAAACCAATACAGTATTGTAAGGTAAAATAAAGTAAAAATTAAAAAAAATTTTAAATAAACAAATAAAAGAAATGAATGATTTCAGAAAAGTTTGTACTCATTTTAGCATTAAGTATGTGTTTTAGGAATAGCTTTCTCGCTAGTTTATTTCAAGCAGAAAAATTCATTGCCTTTTCAATATTAACCTCTTTTTACAGTGTTAAATTATTCAATCTCTCCTTGATTTAAGACTGAGAATTGAGCAAATCAGTTAACACAAAAAAAAATTGCATAAACGCAAAGCTTAGACATCAGAAGTCTTTGTTATTTTGAAATTTTTAATTTTCAATGAATAAAAATACTTAAGGGCTTCATTGTAGCTAAGACAGTGACGAATCTGCCTGCAAAGCAGGAGACCTGGGTTCAATGCCTGGATTGACAAGATTCCCTGGAGAAGGGAGTGGCAACCCATTCTAGTATTTTTGCCTAGAAATCCCACAGACAGGGCAGCCTGGTGAGTTACGGTACATGGGATCCCAAAGAGTTGGAGACGATTGAGATCTGAGACTGAGAATTGAGCAGATCAGTTAACACAAAGCATTTGCATAGACTCAGAGCTTAGACGTTGGAAGTCTTTGTTATTTTGAAACTTTTAAATTTCACTTAGCCCTAATGTTAACTTCTGAGTCATTGAATTAGTCAATTCTATCAATAATCACCCATTGTTATATGGTAAGCACAGTGCTAGGCCCTACGGGTGTTGAACAAGACTAACGACTTGACCTCAGGAAACTTACAGTTTAACGGCAAAGAGAGTAAAAAAGAAATTAATTTGGCGTCATAACTATATGTAGCCAACAAAAGAAATTAAATTTGTTTACCTTTAACAGAAATAGTGTTTATGGGAACAACAATGGAGAAAACAGAGATTAGGAGGGAAGCCTGGTGGTTTTGTCGCTATGTCATGTCCTACTCTTGTGACCCCATGGACTGTAGCCCACCAAGCTCCTGTGTCCATGGGATCTCCAGGCAAGAATACTGGAGTGGATTGCCATTTCCTTCTCCAGGGGATCTTCCCAACCCAGAAATTGAAGGACCTAAGCTACTCCATTTTGTTAACAGAAAAACTCCATTTTGTAAGGTTCTGGGAAAAAAGCCTTAGGAAATCCAAGAGCCTTTGGAAAGCCCCTGACCTCATCCCACTGCCCACGAGCCAATCGGACCCCAGACCAAAATCTCCTGACTTAACGCTCAGGAACTTGTGGTCTACCTAGACAATAGGGACCAATTAAGAACCAACACACAACCCTTTGAAAGAAAGTGACCAATCAGACGTCCCCCTACCTAGAAATCCTTTTTTTCCATGTATACTCCCTATATAAGCAATGTAATCCAAAACCCGGGGCTCCTCCCTATAGCCGCTGTGTCAGTAACGATGGGAGCCCCAGCTCGAGCTTGGTAATAAAAACTCTCTTGTTTTTGCATCAGATATCGGCTCCCGGGTGGTCGTTGGGAGATTTCGAGACTTCGGCATAACAAAATCAACCTAGGCGTCTTGCATTGCAGGCAGATTCCTTACCAACTGAGCTATGAGGAAAGCCCTAAGGACCTTAATTTGTAAAACCCAAAGGAATCAAGGGGCGATGTTTCTGCAGATGGAATTTTGGACACAGTTGCTGGCTTAGTCACCACTTGATGACTGCTTACCACTGCTGGAGTCTTATTGAGTACACTGCTGGTGCTGTGAGTGTTTTCTCATCTTCCCCTGCAAGTTGGTGCCACTCACTCAAGATTGAAATTCAAAGAGGGGTACAAGTTTGACTCAACTTAAGTAATGCATCGCATGCCCTGTGTTTCAAAGAAAAGGGAGAAAATGTTTTCTCCATGTGGTCCTGAGATTGGATCCAAGGCTAAATTTATCATCCTGAGTCAAGAGGAGAGAGCTTGCGCTGATGAAGCAGTTTAGGTAAGTCCAACTCTCATTTATGTAAATTTGACATAAAAGCAGAAATTTTTTTCAGTATCTGCTTCAGTTCTGTTCCCACTGTCTCATACTTTGTAATCACTATCCTTGATTTCTTCTGTATCTATCTAGAAATTCTTTCTCTATAATCAAGGAAATATGAATATAGAGTTTCATTTTCTCCTCTCTTTACACATTTCAAAACATATTACACCACAGTTCTATACCCTGCTTTTTGTATTTAATGTATCTTGGAACTGTTTCTCTAGCATAGGTATCTTCTTCCCCCTTTTTCAGTTTCATACACCATCATGGATTAGCATAATTTATTTATCTTTAAATTACTTAGAATTTAAAATAAACTAATTTAAAATATAATTTAAATTATCATAATTTAAGGTAAATCAATACTTTATTGACATCTAAGTTTGTTCTTCAACCTTTGGTCACCACAGTTTTTGCAATGAATATTCAGAACTAATTTTGCAAGGCTGTGTATACATCTAAGTATAGATATTGGGGAGGTATAGGGAGGCCTCAAGAGGCAGGTCAGGTGGGGTCTGGTATTCCCATTTCTTTCAGAGTTTTCCACAGTTTATTGTGATCCACACAGTCAAAGGCTTTGGCATAGTCAATAAAGCAGAAATAGATGTTTCTCTGGAACTCTCTTGCTTTTTGCAGGTCAGGAAGCAACAGTTAGAACTGGACATGGAACAACAGGCTGGTTCCAAATAGGAAAATGAGTACGTCAAGGCTGTATATTGTCACCCTGCTTATTTAACTTATATGCAGACTACATCATGAGAAACCCTGGGCTGGAAGAAGCACAAGCTGGAATCAAGATTGCCAGGAGAAATATCAATAACCTCAGATATGCAGATGACACCACCCTTTTGGCAGAAAGTGAAGAGGAACTAGAAAGCCTCTTGATGAAAGTGAAAGAGGAGAGTGAAAAAGTTGGCTTAAAGCTCAACATTCAGAAAACGAAGATCATGGCATCCGGTCCCATCACTCCATGGGAAATAGATGGGGAAATAGTGAAAACAGTGTCAGACTTTATTTTGGGGGGCTCCAAAATCACTGCAGATGGTGACTGCAGCCATGAAATTAAAAGACTTTTTCTCGTTGGAAGAAAAGTTATGACCAACCTAGATAGTATATTCAGAAGCAGAGACTAAAGTCTGTCTAGTCAAGGCTATGGTTTTTCCTGTGGTCATGTATGGATGTGAGAGTTCGACTGTAAAGAAGGCTGAGTGCCAAAGAATTGATGCTTTTGAAGTGTGGTGTTGGAGAAGACTCTTGAGAGTCCCTTGGACTGCAAGGAGATCCAACCAGTCCATTCTGAAGGAGATCAACCCTGGGATTTCTTTGGAGGGAATGATGCTAAAGCTGAAACTCCAGTACTTTGGCCACCTCATGAGAAGAGTTTACTCATTGGAAAAGACTCTGATGCTGGCAGGGATTGGGGGCAGGAGGAGAAGGGGACAACCGAGGATGAGATGGCTGGATGGCATCACGGACTCAATGGACGTGAGTCTTAGTGAACCCCGGGAGATGGTGATGAACAGGGAGGCCTGGCGTGCTGCGATTCATGGGGTTGCAAAGAGTCGGACACGACTGAGTGACTGAACTGAACTGATAGGGAGGCCTGGCATACTGCAAGCCATGGGGTCGCTGAGTGTCAGACACAACTGACTACTGAACTGAACGGAAAGTAACAATCCTCAAACTCTCCCTGGTAGCAGTAAACATCAATCATTACTCTGGATTAAAAAATCCCTCATTTTAGAATTGTTTTGAAGTTTTACTGCACTCCTGACATAGTACTCAGCAGATTGCTGACTATGGAATTAACCTAATATGGCTTTATTGAAATAAATAGATAAGGAACAGAAAGCTGTAAAATCTTTGAATTGGAGGACATCCTTGAAGATTTTCCAGTGCCTCCAATGTAATGTAATTTACCCTGGATTTTGACTGCTGTCCTAAGGTTTACCTCTCAGTTCAGTTCAGTAACTTAGTTGTGTCCAACACTTAGCGAACCCATAGACTGCAGCATGCCAGGCTTCCCTATACGTCTCCAACTCCTGGAGTCTACTTAAATGCATGTCCATTGAGTCGGTGATGTCATCCAGCCATCTCATCCCCTGTCTTCCCCTTCTCCTCCTACCTTCAATCTTTCCTGCAATCAGGGTCTTCTCGAATGAGTCAGTTCTTCACATCAGGTGGCCAAAGTATTGGAGTTTCACCTTCAGCATCAGTCCTTCCAATGATTATTCACCACTGATTTCCTTTAGGGTGGACTGGTTGGATCTCCTTGCAGTCCAAGGGACTTTCAAGAGTCTTCTCCAACACCACATTTCAAAAGCATCAATTCTTTAGTGCTAAGCTTTCTTTATACTCCAGCTCTCACATCCATACATGACTACTGGAAAAACCATAGAGTTGACTAGATGGATCTTTGTTTCCAAAGTAATGTCTCTGCTTTTTAACATGCTGTCTAGGCTGCTGCTGCTGCTGCTAAGTCGCTTCAGTTGTGTCCGACTCTCTGCAACCCCATAGACGGCAGCCCACCAGGCTCCCCTGTCCCTAGGATTCTCCAGGCAAGAACACTGGAGTGGGTTGCCATTTCCTTCTCCAATGCATGAAAGTGAAAAATGAAAATGAAGTCACTCAGTCGTGTCCAACTCTTAGCGACCCCATGGACTGCAGCCCACCAGGCTCCTCTGTCCATGGGATTTTCTGGGCAAGACTACTGGAGTGGGGTCCAATTGCCTTCTCCGGCTATCTGGGTTAGTCATAGCTTTTCTTCCAAGGAGCAAGTTTCTTAATTTCATGGCTGCAGTCACCATCTACAGTGATTTTGTAGCCCCCAAAATAAAGTCTGTCACTGTTTCCATTGTTTTCCCATCTACTTGCCATGAAGTGATGGGACCGGATGCCATGATCTTAGTTTTCTGATTGTTGAGCTTTAAGCCAACTTTTTCACTTAGTGAAACTTGTTACTTTAGTGTCATCCTTTGCTCGTCCTTACAAGTTATAGATGCAAGCTGAACTTCATTCCCAAAATTTGAAAAACATTCCCTAGAGCAAGGCATAAATAAACATAGGTCTATTTGATGGCAAAACATGAACTTCTAGATTGCAGCTTTTACAGGACTTTTAAATGGGCTATAATGCCAGTATCTCAAGCCCAACAGAACTGAAAAACAAAGCCATCTGTTCACTGATCATATGCTATGATATGAACAGTACCTAAATCCTTACAAGAACAACAAAGGACATCCTTACATAAAATAGATTTTTTTTTCTTTTTTTTCTCCCTATAATTCATTATATTTTGTCTTAGTTTTCTGTTCACTTTTTATTGAGTTATAATTTATACAACAAAACACAACTACATTTCCCTTTTATTTTTTATTTATTTTTTATTTTTTTGTCCCTTTAATCTTGCCTCTTTTGGGTTCTCGGCTGCTCTTCACTCTATTAGCAACTGTTTGCATCTGCCCTTTGGAACTCAGGGAAGGTCATAATGACTGGATATGGATACAGTATGTTCCTCAATGCAGTCTAATAAGCATACAAGTGGGCTTCCTTCTATTTCTTTTTTTTTAAATTAATTGTATTAATATGTTATGTCATGAAACAAAATACGTTCATTTTAAGGGAAATCATTTTTCTTTGAGAAGTAATGTGTTCAGATGCTCAGCTGTATCTGACTCTGTAACTCCTTGGACTGTAGGCCACCAGACTTTTCTGTCCATGGGATTCTGCAGGCAAGAATAACTGTATTGAGGTGCCATTTCCTCATCCAGCGGATGGAAGTATTAACAGTAGTCTAATCAAAATGGCAAATATTAATTGAATATGCTATCTTCCAGGTGCCATACTAAATGCTATAGGTACATTGTTTCTCCTAGTCATTGTGATAACCCAAAGAAACGGGGACTCAGAGATGCAAGGTAAGTTATTCAAGGTTACAAGGGTAGTAAATGGTAGAGCAGGGACCAACCAGGACTTGTGATTTTACTATTGTGCTATGTGATAAAATGTGGGTGAAACAGATTGATACAGTCAAAATCTTTTAAAGTGTATTTGGTATAATATAATTCAAAATGCTCTTTATTCAATTTATTTTTATTTTAATCTATGAACATAGAGTCATCAGCAGTTGGATGCTTATGTCCATTTGGAATGGTCCTATAAACCTAAAGCACAACTATACAGTTCCTTCTAGATCAGCCTCTGTGACAGTTAGTCACATTACCTTGATCTGTCCACATGATCTATATGTCATTTATCTAATGATTTGAACTGTCTGATCCTTGAGACCAGTGACAGCCATGGGGTGATCACTTTTTGAAAATATGGAAAAATAATTTGTCATTTCAGAATTTTGTCAAATATGTATACCATGTAATATTCTTCCCTTAATGTATGAATATTTGAAACCCAGAAAGATTTCCATCACCAGGAGTACCTGCATGTTCCTTTGTCCCCTTTGTAGTAGATGGAGCACTGCCCCTTGAGGTCCCTAACTCCATATAACCACTAATCTGTTGGCCAGCAAAGATCAGC
This sequence comes from Capricornis sumatraensis, assembly GCF_032405125.1. Classification (NCBI taxonomy): domain Eukaryota; kingdom Metazoa; phylum Chordata; class Mammalia; order Artiodactyla; family Bovidae; genus Capricornis; species Capricornis sumatraensis. Next base: position 33,044,804 of record NC_091078.1, on the reverse strand, counting down.
TTTGCTTTTCTAGAATCGCATATTAATGAAAGTCATGGAATATGCACTCTTCTGTGTCTTGTTTTTCCTCTCTCTCAAACAAAAATTCTTTTGAGATTTATCCATGTGTCTCATTATCAATTTATAAATCTCTGAGGTGCTTAGTTATATATCTTGCACATTTAAATAAAGCTTCTGTCATATTAAGTTGTAGACATTATATAGTGTTCAGAAATATGTATTAGAATATTTTCTAATCTGTAATGACTTTTCATAAGAAATTAGAAGTTGCTATTTCTGATGAAGTCCAATTCATCATTTCTTTTCCTTATATGCCCCAAATAAGATAGCTCTGCCTATTTTAAATTAAAAAACAAATTGCTTCTTGCTAGAAGTTTTATAGGTATAGGTTTTAGGTTTAATGATCCATTTTCATTTCATTTTTCTGTATAATGTGAGGTAAAGATTCTAATTTGTTTTTTTCCATCCCAAATGATATCCATTTGTTTTGGCACCCTTCTTTGAAAGGCTTTAATTTTCCCATTAAATTACCTTGGCACTTTTGTTAAAAATCAACTGCACACATATGTACACTTTACTTTTTTAATGCTTTCTGATACATTGAACTATTACCAATTTGCCTTCATTCCTAAAGTCTGTTACAAACTGAAATAAAACAGTATGAATCCACCTGCTACAAATATATTTTAACTTTTGTAAAATTGTTTTGGCTATTCTAGGTCCTCTTTATCCCTATATCCTTTTAAAAATCAATTTACAAATATCTACAGAACAAATCATCCTTTGCTTGAGATCACATTGAATCTATAGGTCAATATAAAGACAACTGATATCCTAACATTCAAGGGCTTCCCTGGTGGTGCAGAGTTTAAAGCATCTGCCTGCAATGTGGGAGACCTGGGTTTGATCCGTGGGTCAGGAAGATCCCCTGGAGAAGGAAATGGAAACCCACTCCAGTATTCTTGCCTGGAGAATCCCATGGATGGAGGAGCTTGGTGGGCTACAGTCCACGGGTCGCAAACAGTCGGACACAACTGAGCAACTTCACTTTCACTTTCACTTTTTTCAAACCAGAAACACGGAACAAATCTGCATTAATTTAGGCCTTTAATTTCTCTTTGCAATTAAAGTTTTATAGTTTTCAGTATACAAATCTTGTACATATTTTGTTAAATAACTCCTCAAATTTTTTTTTTTTTAAATTTTGGGTTTTTGTTAAATAACTGCTCAAGGAGGGTGGTCCTAAGATGGCAGAGGAATAGGATGGGGAGACCACTTTCTCTCCCACAAATTCATTGAAAGAACATTTGAACACTGAGCAAATTCCACAAAACAACTTCTGAATGCTGGAAGAGGACATCAGGCACCCAGAAAGGCAGCCCATTGTCTTTGAAATGAGGTAGAACAAGATATAAAAGATAAAAAGAGAGAAAAAAGAGGTAGGGACTGAGATCCATGCTTGGAAGGAAGTGTTAAAAAAGAAGTTTCCAAACACCAGGAAATACTCTCACCAGCAGGTCTGTGGGGCATCTTGGAATCTCAGAGGGCAACATAACCAGGAGGAAAAATAAATAAATAAATAAAACGCACAGATTGCCTGCCTCAGGGCAACTCCCAGAGCTTGCAGCCAGCACTAACAAGCGATAGCTGAACAGGGAGGCCCCGGTTGCATTGATTAGGGGAAGGACCTGGCCTGAATTCCCTGAGGGCAATCTGAGGGAACTAATATGAGATAGCAACCCAAACTGTGGGATAGTCAGAGAGAGAGAGAGAGAACTATCCTGCAAAAAGCCCTAACCTGAGGCACTGCCAGGCCCACTCACAGAACAAAGGACTGAGGGCTAGCTGCAGACTGGCCCATCTCCTACCAGAGACAAGCAGGCAGGGGGCAGCCAGAGCCGGAAAGGGGCAATTGCGGCCCCAGAGAAGCATCCTCTACCAAACTGCAAACAGGCTCCATAGCTAACCAAGAGTTGTTGGGATTCTGCATGGTTGACATCTGCCAGGAGGGTCACAGCCAGAGATCAGCTCCCAAAAAGAGACACGTGGCACACCTGAGAAGGCATGCCCATTGTAAACCCAGAAAACTGAGCGACTGGGATGGGGCAGGTGATAAGATGCACTGCCCACTTGGGGGTGACTGTGCTCGCCAAGCACCTGGGCACCTGAGCTGCTCAAACCTGGAAAGGGCACAAAATGCAGGCCCAACTGAGTCTGTGCTTTTGGGGAGTACTCAAGAACCTGAACCTGAGTGGCTTAGGCCTGGAAGGTGCATGCAACCCAGGGCCTGCCTCAGACAGTTCCCAGCAGAGCAACCTAGAGCCAAAAAATGTAGACCATGAAAGCACACATGCTGTGAGTGGGGACAAACCCAGTGCACTAAAACACTGTGAGCACTCCCCACACACACCAGTGATATTTGTTTGCAGTGTTCCTCCCTCCCCACAGCACGACTCAGCAAGTGAGACTAAATAAGTGACCACCTTTGCCCCCTTCTGTCAGGGCGGAAATTAAACACTGAAGAGACCAGCAAATAGAAAGTGAAAGTGAAATTGAAGTTGCTCAGTCGTGTCCGACTCTTTGCGACCCCATGAACTGTAGCCTATCAGGCTCCTCTGTCCATGGGATTCTCCAGGCAATAGTACTGGAGTGGATTGCCATTCCCTTCTCCAGGGGATCTTCCCGACCTGGGGATTGAACCCAGGTCTCCCACATTGTAGACAGGCACTTTACCATCTGAGCCACCAGGGAAGTCAGCAAATAGAAGAAGCTAAAATAAACAGAGGGAACCACTTTGGAAGTGCAAGTGCAACAGATTAAAACCCTGTAGTTAGCACCAACTACATTGGAATGGGGCCTATAGATCTTGAGAAGTATAAGCTGGATCAAAGAACTATCTGAAACTGAACTGACCCCACACTGTCCACAACAGCTCCAGAGAAATTCCTAGATATATTTTTGCTAGGATATTTTTTTAATTAAAAATTTTTTTTTTATTTTTAAGTCCTCTATTATTCCTTCAATTTTCATTTTTATAATCTACTATTACCTTGCAAAAAAAAAGACCTTATTTTTAAAGCAAACTTCATATATATTTTATAATTTTTGTGACTTTGTCTTGTGTTTTTAATATTGTATTTTTGAGAGTCTAATCTCTACTCTGGATTTTTAATCTTTGCTTTTTGGTATTTGTTATCAATTTTGTACTTTAAGAACCCAGTCCTCAGTACCCATTTTTACTGGCTTGATTGCTCTCTCCCCCTTTTGACTCTTCTTTTTCTCCACCAAGTTGCCTCTATTTACTCCTTCCCCCTTCTCTTCTCTACCCAACTCTGTGAATCTCTTTGTGTGTTCTGGGCTGTAGAGAACACTTAGGGAACTGATTACTGTCTGGATCTGTCTCTCTCTATTGATTCCCTCCTTTATCCTCCTGGCCATCTCTGTCTCCTTCCTCCTCTTCTCTTCTCTGTGTAACTCTATGAACATCTCTGAGGGATCCAGACTGTGGAGAGCACATAGGGAATTGATTACTGGCTAGCTTACTCTCTCCTCTTTTGATTCCCCAACTTTTCCTCCTGATCACCTGTCTCTCCCTCCTTCCTTTTCTCATCTCCATGTAACTCTGCGAACTCTCCAGATGTCCTTCACTGTGGAGAAACTTTTCATCATAACCTAGACGTTTTATCATCGGTGCTGTATAGATGGAGAAGTTTTGAGGCTACTGTAAGAATAAGACTGAAATCCAGAGGCAGGAGGCTTAAGTTCAAAACCTGAGAACGCCAGAGAACTCCTGACTCCAAGGAATATTAATCGACAAGAGCTCATCCAAAAGCCTCCATATCTACACTGAAACCAAGCACCAAGAGCCTACAAGTTCCAGAGCAAGACATACCACACAAATTCTCCAGCAACAGAGGATCATAGCCCCAAGCTTCAATATACAGGCTACCCAAAGTCATACTTCATTGCACTCCAGAGAGAAGAAATCCAGTTCCACACACCAGAACACCGACATAAGCATCCCTAACCAGGAAACCTTGACAAGCCACCCGTCCAACCCCAACCACAGTGAGGAATACCCACAATAAAGAGGAACCACAAACTGCCAGAATACGGAAAGACCACCCCAAACACAGCAATCTAAACAAGATGAAAAGGCAGAGAAATACTCAGCAAATAAAGGAACAGGATAAATGTCCACCAAACCAAACAAAAGAGGAAGAGACAGGGAATCTACCTGAAAAAGAATTCAGCATAATGATAGTGAAAATGATCCAAAATCTTATAAACACAATGGAGTCACAGATAAATAGCCTGGAGACAAGGATTGAGAAGATGCAAGAAATGTTTAACAAGGACCTAGAATAAATAAAAAAGAGTCAATATATAAATAATAATGCAATAAATTAGATCAAAAACACTCTGGAGGGAACCAACAGTAGAATAAAAGAGGCAGAAAATAGGATAAGCGAGGTAGAAGATAGAATGGTAGAAATAAATGAAGCAGAGAGGAAAAAATTAAAAAAAAGAATTTTTTTAAAAAATGAGGACAACCTCAGAGACCTCTGGGACAATGTTAAAAGCCCCAACATTTAAATCAAAGGCGTCCCAGAAGAAGAAGACAAAAAGAAAGACCATGAGAAAATACTTGAGGAGATAATAGTTGAAAACTTCCTTAAAATGGGGAAGGAAATATTTACCCAAGTCCAAGAAACCCAGAGAGTCCCAAACTGGATAAACCCAAGGCGAAACACCCCCAAGACACATATTAATCAAATTAACAAAGGTCAAACAAATATTAAAATATTTAAAGAACAAATATTAAAAGCAGCAAGGGAAAAACAACAAATAACACACAAGGGGATTCCCGTAAGGATAACAGCTGATCTTTCAATAGAAACTCTTCAGGCCAGAAGGGAATAGCAGGACATACTTAAAGTGATAAAAGAGAAAAACCTACAACCCAGGTTACTGCACCCAGCAAGGATCTCATTCAAATATGAAAGAGAAATCAAAAGCTTTACAGACAAGCAAAAGCTGAGAGAATTCAGCGCCACCAAACCATAACTCCAACAAATGCTAAAGAATCTTCTCTAGACAGGAAACACAACAAGGGAGTATAAACTCGAACCCAAAACAGCAAAGTAAATGGCAACGGGATCATACTTATCAATAATTACCTTAAATGTAAATAGGTTGAATGCCCCAACCAAAAGACAAAGACTGGCTGAATGGATACAAAAACAAGAGCCCTATATATGTTGTCTACAAGAGATCCATCTCAAAACAAGGGACACATACAGGCTGAAAATGAAGGGGCTGGAAAAAAGATATTCCACACAAATAAAGACCAAAAAAAAAAAAAAAGCAGGAGTAGCAATACTCATGTCAGACAAAATAGATTTTAAAATAAAGGCTGTGAAAAGAGAAAAAGAAGGACACTACATAATGATCAAAGGATCAATCCAAGAAGAAGATATAACAATTATAAATATATATATGCACCCAACATAGGAGCACCACAATATTTAAGGCAAATGCTAACAAGTATGAAAGAGGAAATTAACAATAACATAATAATAGTGGGAGACTTTAATACCACACTCACACCTATGGATAGATTGACTAAACAGAAAATTAACAAGGAAACACAAACTTTAAATGATACAATAGACCAGTTAGACCTAATTGATATCTCTATGACATTTCACAACAAAACAATGAATTTCAACTTTTTCTCAAGTGCAAATGGGACCTTTTTCAGGATAGATCACATTCTGGGCCATAAATCTAGTCTTGGTAAACTCAAAAAAGTTGAAATCATTCCAAGCATCTTTTCTGACCACAATGCAGTAAGATTAGATTTCCATTGCAGGAGAAAAATTATTAAAAATTCCAACATATGGAAGCTGAAAAACATGCTGCTGAATAATTAACAAATCACAGAAGAAATCAAAATATGAATATAAACCAGTGAAAATGAAAACACAACAACCTAAAACCTATGGGACACTGTAAAAGCACTGCTTAGGGGAAGGTTCATAGCAATACAGGCATACCTCAAGAAACAAGAAAAAAGTCAAATAACCTAACTCTACACCTAAAGCAACTAGAAAAGGAAGAAATTAAGAACCCCAGGGTTAGTAAAAGGAAATAAATCTTAAAAATTAGGGTAGAAATAAATGCAAAAGAAACAAAAGAGACCATAGCAAAAATCAACAAAGCAAAAAGCTGGTTTTTGAGAAGATAAAATTGACAAACCATTAACCAGACTCATCAAGAAACAAAGGGAGAAGAATCAAATCAACAAAATTAGAAATGAAAATGGAGAAATCACAACAGACAACACAGAAATACAAAGAATCATAAGAGACTACTATCAGCAACTATATACCAATAATATAGACAACTTGGAAGAAATGGACAAATTCTTGGAAAAGCACAACTTTCCAAAGCTGAACCAGGAAGAAATAGAAAATCTTAACAGACCCATCACAAGCATGGAAATTGAAACTGTAATCAGAAATCTTCCAGCAAACAAAAGTCCACGACCAGATGGCTTCACATCTGAATTCTACCAAAAATTTAGAGAAGAGCTAACACCTATATTACTCAAACGCTTCCAGAAAATTGCAGAGGAAGGTAAACTTCCAAACTCATTCTATGAAGCCACCATCACCCTAATACCAAAACCTGGCAAAGATGCCACAAAAAAAGAAAATTACAGGCCAATATTACTGATGAACAAGAATGCAAAAATCCTTAACAAAATTCTAGCAAACAGAATCCAACAACATATTAAAAAGATCATACATCATGACCAAGTGGGCTTTATCCCAGGGATGCAAGGATTCTTCAATATCCACAAATTAATCAATGTAATACACCATGTTAACAAATTGAAACATAAAAACCATATGATTATCTCAATAGATGCAGAGAAGGCCCTTGACAAAATTCAACATCCATTTATGATAAAAACCCTCCAGAAAGCAGGAATAGAAGGAACATACCTCAATATAATAAAAGCTATATATGACAAACCCACAGTAAACATTATCCTCAATGGTGAAAAATTGAAAGCATTTCCCCTAAAGTCAGTAACAAGAAAAGGGTGCCCACTCCCACCACTACTATTCAACACAATTTTGGAAGTTTTGGCCACAGCAATCAGAGCAGAAAAAGAAATAAAAGGTATTCAGATTGGAAAAGAAGAAGTAAAACTCTCACTGTTTGCAGATGACATGATCCTGTACATAGAAAACCCTAAAGAAGCCACCAGAAAATTACTAGAGCTAATCAATGAATACAGTAAAGTTGCAGGATATAAAATCAACACACAGGAATCCCTTGCATTCCTATACACTAACAATGAGAAAACAGAAAGAGAAATTAAGGTAACAATTCCCTTCACCAATGAAACGAAAAGAATAAAATACTTAGGAATGTATCTACCTAAAGAAACAAAAGACCTATATATAGAAAACTATAAAACACTGATCAAAAAAAAATCAAAGAGGACACAAATAGATGGAGAAATATACCATGTTCATGGATTGGAAGAATCAATATAGTGTAAATGAGTATACGACCCAAAGCAATCTAGAGATTCAATGCAATCCTGATCAAACTACCAATGGTATTTTTCACAGAACTAGAAAAAATAATTTCACAATTTGTATGGAAAGACAAAAAACTTTGAATAGCCAAGCAATCTTGTGAAAGAAGAATGGAACTGGAGAAATCAACCTGCCTATCTTCAGGCTATACTACAAAGTGACAGTCATCAAGACAGTATGGTACTGGCACAAAGACAGACATATAGATCAATGGAACAAAATAGAAAGCCCATAGATGAATCCATGCACCTATGGACATCTTATCTTTGACAAATGAGTCAAGAATATACAATGGAGAAAAGACAATCTCTTTAACTGGTCAACCACTTGTAAAAGAATGAAGCTAGAACACTTTCTAACACCATACACAAAAATAAACTCAAAATGGATTAAAGATCTAAACGTAAGACCAGAAACCATAAAACTCCTAGAGGAGAACATAGGTAAAACACTCTCCTGACATAAATCACAGTAGGATCCTCTATGACTCACCTCCCAGAATATTGGAAATAAAAGAAAAAATAAACAAATGGGACCTAATTAAAATTTAAAGCTTCTACACAACAAAGGAAACTATAAGCAAGGTGAAAAGACAGCCTTCAGAATGGGAGAAAATAATAGCAAATGATGCAACTGACAAAGAATTAATCTCAAAAATATACAAGCAACTTCTGCAGCTCAATTCCAGAAAAATAAATGACCCAATCAAAAAAATGGGCCAAAGAACTAAACAGACATTTCTCCAAAGAAGACTTACAGATGGCTAACAAACACATGAAAAGATACTCAACATCACTTATTATCAGAGAAATGCAAATCAAAACCACAATGAGGTACAATTTCACGCCAGTCAGAATGGCTGCTTTCCAAAAGTCTACAAGCAATAGATGCTGAAGAGGGTGTGGAGAAAAGGGAACCCTCTTACACTGTTGGTAGGAATTCAAACAGGTACAGCCACTATGGAGAACAGTGTGGAGATTCCTTTAAAATTTGGAAATAGAGCTGCCATATGACCCAGCAATCCCACTGTTATGCATACACACCGAAGAAACCAGAATTGAAAGAGACACGTGTACACCATGTTTATCGAACACTGTTTATAATAGCCAGGACATGGAAGCAACCTAGATGTCCATCAGCGGAAGTATGGATAAGAAAGCTGTGGTACATATACACAATGGAGTATTATTCAGCCATTAAAAAGAATACATTTGCATTAGCTCTAATGAGGTGGATGAAGCTGGAGCTTATTATACAGAGTGAAGTAAGCCAGAAAGAAAAACATCAGTACAACATACTGATGCATATATATGGAATTTAGAAAGATAATAATGATAACCTTATATGTGAGACAACAAAAGAGACACAGATGTATAGAACAGTCTTTTGGACTCTGTGGGAGAGGGCAAGGGTGGGAAGATTTGGGAAAATGGCATTCAAACATGTACATCATCATATTTGAAATGGATTGGCAGTCCAGGTTCGATGCATGGGACAGGGTGCTTGGTGCTGGTCCACTGGGATGACCCACAGGGATGGGATGGGGAGGGAGGTAAGAGGGGGATTCAGGATGGTAAATACGTGTACACCCGTGGTTGATTCATGTCAATGTGTGGCAAAACCACGACAATATTTTAAAGTAATTAGCCTCTAATTAAAATGAATAAATTTACTTTAAAAATCAAAAATAAACAAATAAATAACTACTCAAAATATTTTGATAGTGTTGAAAATTTTGTTGCTGCTGTTGATGTTATTTTGAAATTGTTCATGGCAGGTATATAGGTACACAATTGATTGTTGAGAGCTAATCTTGGTTCTCCTTTTTAGTAGCCTAAAAACATATCTGAAAACTGTTTGCTGTCCACTTAACCCAGAAAACCCTACAAATTCATACAAATCAAGTGAATTGGATCTTTATGTTCATTTGAAGAACATGAGTAAAACTTTCCAGGCCATCAAGGGCATTTATGTCCAAAAAGCCACCAAGTATCAGAAGGAGATCACTTTGAAGAAGCATTTTGTGCCATTTTGTCACAGTCATAGAGTCAGTAGGTGTGCTCAGACCAAACAGCAGGGCCTGGACACAAGCTCAGTTACCCACAAAGAGTGCTAGATTTTTTGCTGCATATGCATAAAAGTGCAGAATGTAGTGCTGAACTACTACTTACATGTAGATTCTCTAGTCATTGAGCACTTCCCTGTGAAAAAAGCACCTAAGAGGCAGAACTTACAGAGCTCATGGTTGAATTCATCCATACATGAGCGTCCTCTGCCACTCATCTGAGCTGATCCTTAGTGAACAAGAACAGATTGTACCTAAAATAGAAGTTGCACAGAAGAAACTGAAAAAATTAAAACTTGTGACCCATGAATAAACTCAGCATAAAATAAATGCAAATAAAAGTAACCAACAACAAACCAACCTTGTATCCTATTAACCTTACTAAATTAACCTATTACTTATAGGAACATTTTTTCTATATTTTTTTTAACTTTTTATTTTATATTGGAGTATAGCCAATTGAAGATGTTATGAAAGTTTTAGGTACAGAGCAAAGTGACTCAGCCATACATATACATGTATCCATTCTCATTTGATAGATTCCTTAAGGTTATCTACATATGTGGTGGTGTCATCTACAAATAACAGTTCTGTTTCTTCCTTTTCAATTTGTATGCATACTATTTATTTTTCTTGCTTGTTTTACTCATTATTATCTTAAGTATCATGCTAAAAAAAAGGGTTTAGAAGGAACATCCTCGGCTTGCTCATATATTAGAGGAAACCTCTCAGAATATCATTAAAAATATTGAGTCTTCATCACTGATTTGAATTTTAGCAAATTTAATTATATCAAGTTATTGAATTTTATCAAATTATTTATTTTACCTATTTAGTATATGGAGGTGATTGCTGTTGTTCAGTTGCTAAGTCATGTCCGACTCTTTGCAACCCCATGGATTGCAGCACGCCAGGCTTCCCTGTCCTTCACTATCTCCCTTAGCTTGCTCCAACTCAAGTCCATTCAGTGATGCCATCCAACCATCTCATCCTCTGTTGCCCCCTTCTCCTACTCCTTTCTTTCTCTTAAGAATGTGAATTACTCTGACTCACTTTTCCATGTTAAGCCCAATTTGATCATATTGTATTTTCTTTATGTGTTCCTGCATTCCATTCCCTAATATTTTGGTAGAGATTATTGCATTTCTGTTTAGCAAGGTAGTATTATACATATTCTGTGTCTTTTTTTTCCCACAGATTTATGATGTTTCACTTTGATTAATTTTGCAAAATTGTATACACCATGAAACAACTGCTAAAAAAAAAAAAAAGGACATTTCTGTTACATCAGAAAGTTCTCTTCTGCTTCCTTACCCTGTGGGTAACCATTGTTCTGATTTTCATCGCCATAACTTAGTTCTGTTTGTTCTAGAACTTTATATAAATAGAATCACAATGAATTCTTCTCTTTTTAACTCAACCTAATATTTTTGTGGCTCATTCATGTTTCTTTAATGCAGAAGTGAATTGTTTCACTTTATTGCTGAATGATAGTTCATTTGGTGAATATGCTACAATTATTGCAAAATGACCCCTTTTTGAAGGACGTTTGGCTTTATTCCAGATTTTGATGCCTATGAGTAAGGCTCCTAGAACATTCCTATAGAGGATTTTTTGAGGACAGATATTTTTATTTTTATTGAGTAAATTCATAGGAGTAGAATTACTGGCCATATGATGTGTATTTAAATTTTAAAAAACACTAAAGACTATTTCAAAGTGGTTAAACAATTTTTTATGTCTCCCCATAACGTATGAAGACTCAAATTGCTTCATATCCTCATCACTATTTTGTGTTTTCATTCATTTTGATTTAAGCCCTTTTACTGAGTATAAGAAGATATTTAAATATTATTTTGATTTGCATTTCCATGATGACTGTTAAGCTCAGGGGGCTGCAGCCGACACACTACATGCAGGCGGCTGCGGCCGGTGCACTACGCATGGCCGAGAGGAGCTACCCGACGTCCGAGGTGAGGGCCAGCGGCCTAGAGTGCCAGGCTGCAACGGTGCAGGAACAGCCAAAAAGAGCTACCCCATGTCCGAGGTCAGGGGCGGCAGCCGAGAGGAGCTACCCTGCGTCCAAGGTCGGGGACGGTGGACAGGAGGAGCTACCCAGCATCCGAGGTCAGGGCCGGTGGCCAAGAAGAGCCACCCTGCTTTTGAGACCAGGGAAGGTGCCCGAGGCCAGGGGCAGCGGCTGGGAGGAACAACCCCATGTCCAAGGAGCGGTGGCTGCGCGGGCGCAGGAGGGCCAACAGGAGCCATCCCACGTTGAAGGTCAGGAAGGACAGCAGGGAGGAGATACCCCTCATCCAAGGTAAGGAGCAGCAGCTGTGCTTTGCTGGAGCAGCCATGAAGAGATACCCCACACCCAAGGTAAGAGAAACCCAAGTAAGATGGTAGGTGTTGCAAGACGGCATCAGAGGGCAGACACACTGAAACCATACTCACAGAAAACCAGTCAATCTAATCACACGAGGACCACAGCCTTCTCTAACTCAATGAAACTGAACTATACCCGTGAGGCAATCCAAGACAGGCGGGTCATGGTGGAGAGGTCTGACAGAATGTGGTCCACTGGAGAAGGGAATGGCAAAACACTTCAGTATTCTTGCCTTGAGAACCCCATGAACAGTATGAAAAGGCATAATGATAGGATACTGAAAGAGGAACTCCCCAGGTCAGTAGGTGCCCAGTATGCTACTGGAGATAGTGGAGAAATAACTCTAGAAGAATGAAGGGATGGAGCCAAGCAAAAACAATACCCAGCAGTGGATGTGACTGGTAATAGGAGCAAGGTCCAATACTGTAAAGAGCAATATTGCATAGGAACCTGGAAGGTCAGGTCCATGAATTAAGGCAAATTGGAAGTGGTCAAACAACAGATGGCAAGAGTGAGCATCGACATTCTAGGAATTAGCGAACTAAAATGGATTGGAATGGGTGAATTTAACTCAGATGACCATTATATCTACAACTGCGCGCAGGAAGCCTCAGAAGAAATGGAGTAGCCATCATGGTCAACAAAAGAGTCTGAAATGCAGTACTTGGATGCAGTCTCAAAAATGACAGAATGGTCTCTGTTCATCTCCAAGGCAAACCATTCAATATTGTGGTAATCCAAGTCTATGCCCCAACCAGTAATGCTGAAGAAGCTGAAGTTGAACGGTTCTAAGAAGACCTACAAGACTTTTAGAACTAATACCCAAAAAAAAAGGGACCTGGAATGCAAAAGTAGGAAGTCAAGAAATACCTGGAGCAACAGGCAAATTTGGCCTTGGAATGGGGAATGAAGCAGGGAAAAGACTAAGAGTTTTGCAAAGAAAATGCCCCGGTCATAGCAAACACCCTCTTCCAACAAAACAAAAGAAGACTCTACACATGGACATCACCAGATGGTCAGCACCGAAATCAGATTGATTATATTCTTTGCAGCCAAAGATGGAGAAGCTCTATACAGTCAACAAAAACAAGACTGGGAGCTGACTGTGGCCTAGATCATGAAATCTTTATTACCAAATTCAGACTTAAATTGAAGAAAGTAGGGAAAACCGCTAGACCATTCAAGTATGAACTAAATCAAATCCCTTATGATTATACAGTGGAAGTGAGAAATAGATTTAAGGGTCTACATCTGATAGATAGAGTGCCTAATGAACTATGGAATGAGGTTCGTGACATTGTACAGGAGACAGGGATCAAGATGATCCCCATGGAAAAGAAATGCAAAAAAGCAAAATGGCTGTCTGGGGAGGCCTTACAAATAGCTGTGAAAACAAGAGAGGCAAAAAGCAAAGGAGAAAAAGAAAGATATAAGCATCTGAATGCACAGTTCCAAAGAATAGCAAGAAGAGATAAGAAAGTCTTCCTCAGCCATCAATGCAAATAAATAGAGGAAAACAACAGAATGGGAGAGACTAGAGATCTCTTCACGAAAGTTAGAGATACCAAGGGAACATTTCATGCAAAGATGGGCTCGATAAAGGAAAGAAATGGTATGGACCTAACAGAGACAGAAGATATTAAGAAGAGGTGGCAAGAATACACAGAAAAACTGTACAAAAAAGATCTTCACAACCTGGATAATCACAATGCTGTGATCAGTCATCTAGAGCCAGACATCCTGAAATGTGAAGCCAAGTGGGCCTTACTTAGAAAGCATCACTACGAACAAAGCTAGTGGAGGTGATGGAATTCCAGTAGAGCTATTTCAAATCCTGAAAGATGATGCTGTGAAAGTGCTGCACTCAATATGTCAGCCAATTTGGAAAACTCAGCAGTGGCCACAGGACTGGAAAAGGTCAGATTTCATTCCAATCCCAAAGAAAGGCAATGCAAAAGAATGCTCAAACTACCGCACAATTGCACTCATCTCACATGCTAGTAAAGTAATTCTCAAAATTCTTCAAACCAGGCTTCAGCAATACGTGAACCATGAACTTTCAGATGTTCAAGTTGGTTTTAGAAAAGTCTGAGGAACCAGATATCAAATTGCCAACATCCTCTGGATCATGGAAAAAGCAAGAGAGTTCCAGAAAAACATCTATTTCTGCTTTATTGACTATGCCAAAGCCTTTGACTGTGTGGATCACAATAAACTGCGGAAAGTTCTGAGAGAGATGGGAAAACCAGACCACCTGACCTGCCTCTTGAGAAATCTGTATGCAGGTCAGGAAGCAACAGTTAGAACTGGACATGGAACAACAGACTGGTTCCAAATAGGAAAAGGAGTACGTCAAGGCTGTCTATTGTCACCCTGCTTATTTAGCTTATAGGCAGAGTACATCATGAGAAACGCTGGGCTGGAAGAAACACAAGCTGGAATCAAGATTGCCGGGAGAAATATCAATAACCTCAGATATGCAGATGACACCACCCTTATGGCAGAAAGTGAAGAGGAGCTAAAAAGCCTCTTGATTAAAGTGAAAGAGGAGAGTGAAAAAGTTGGCTTAAAGCTCAACATTCAGAAAACAAAGATCATGGCATCTGGTCCCATCACTTCATGGGAAATAGATGGGGAAACAGTGGAAACAGTGTCAGGCTTTATTTTGGGGGCTCCAAAATCACTGCAGATGGTTACTGCAGCCATGAAATTAAAAAACGCTTACTCCTTGGAAGGAAAGCTCTGATTAACCTAGATAGCATATTGAAAAGCAGAGACATTACTTTGCCAACTAAGGTCTGTCTAGTCAAGGCTATGGTTTTTCCAGTAGTCATGCATGGATGTGAGAGTTGGACTGTGAAGAAGGCTAAGTGCCGAAGATTTGATGTTTTGAACTGTGGTGTTGGAGAAGACTCTTGAGAGTCCCTTGGACTGCAAGAAGATCCAACCAGTCCATTCTGAAGAACATCAGCCCTGGGATTTCTTTGGAAGGAATGATGCTAAAGCTGAAACTCCAGTACTTTGGCCACCTCATGCGAAGAGTTGACTCATTGGAAAAGACTTTGATGCTGAGAGGGATTGGGGGCAGGAGGAGAAGGGGACGACAGAGAATGAGATGGCTGAGTGGCATCACGGACTCGATGACCATGAATCTGAGTGAACTCCGGGAGTTGGAGACGGACAGGGAGGCCTGGCGTGCTGTAATTCATGGGGTCACAATGATTCGGAAACGACTGAGCAACTGAACTGAACTGAACTGATGACTGTTAACATCATAAGTTAGAAGTAATTCTGTGTGCTTATTGGTTATTTACTTATCTTTCTTTTTAATTGCCTTTTTATGTTCATAACATTTTAATTAGATTGTTTTTCACTTGACAGTTTAGTTTCTCTTCATGTTTTCTAGATATTATGCTTTTGCCTGGCTTTGGTCTACTGATTTATTTTCTTAATTGTATTTTTGAAGAGCAAAAGATTTTAATTCTGATGAAGTCCAATTTTTTTATTTTCCTTTTTAATTGGTAGCTTTTATGTCTTATATTACAAAATCTTTGCTTATACCCAGTTTGCAAAAGCTACATCTAGTGTTTTTCTTTAAAAAACTGTATAGTTCTAACTTTGTATTTATGCCCATGAGAATTGATTTTTGTATACAAAGCATAGCCATGGTAGAGATTCTTTTGTTCATATGGATACCCAATATTACAAAATTATTTAATAAAAAGATTCTCCTGTTGTCAAATTGAATTGATGCTTTAGTTCAAGATTAACTGTATAGATGTGATTCTATTTCTGGACTCTTCATTCTGTTTCAGTGATTTATGTGGCTAGCTTTTAACCAATATTACACTATCTTGATTACTATAGATTTATAGTGAATTTTGAATTCATATATTGAGTCCTTCAACTTTGTTTTCATTCTTAACCTTATTTTCTTTTCTAGGTATTTAGATCCTTTGCATTTCAATATTAATTTGAGAAGCAATTTGCCAGTATATTTTTAAAAGCCTGTGGGATTTTAATTGAGATTGCACTGAATCTGTAGAATATTTCCATGAGCTTGTACCTGTGTTTCTATTGATTTAAGTCTCCTTCCATTTGCTTAATGTTTCATAGTCTTTAGGTGTTACATAACTTTTGTTAAATTTACTCATAATACTTGGTGGAATATACTTAGTTATTTTAAAATTCAATTAATTTAAAATTTAATTTCAAACTATTTATGATTACCATAGACAAATATCTTAATTTTATACTGACATTGCTAGACTAATTTGTTAATAGTGATAGGTTTTTATAAGTGTTATAGTATTCCCTACATACACAACCATGTTCAGTGAGAATAGTGACAATTTTATTTATCCCTTTACATCTTTAAGGTCGTGTTTTTCTTGCTCGTATACTCATGAACCACTATATTAGGGCTTCTGAGTATCTTTTTTTTGCTTTGTTGGAAGCATTTGCTTATTTATTTATTTGGCTGCACCAGGTATTATTTGTGACATGCAAGACCTTTTTAGTTGTGGCATACAGGATCTTAGTTCCCTGACCAGAGATCGAACCCAGGCTCTCTCCATTGGGAACACAAAGTCTTAACCATTGGACCACCAGAAAGTGAAATCACTCAGTCGTGTCAGACTCTTTGCAACCCCAGGCTCCTCCATCCATGGAATTTTCCAGGCAAGAGTACTGGAAAGGGTTGCCATTTCCTTCTCCAACTGGACCACCAGAGAAGTCCCTTAACTTCTGTTTGGAATAAAACATGACTTTCTCTTTTTTAACAGCTTTAATCAACTTTAATAAAATATAATGAATTAAAACAAACTGCACATACTTAAATTGTAAATATACAATTTGATAAGTTTTGACCTATGTGTATCTGTGAAATCATTGCCACAGTGAAGAAAAATCAACAAATTCATCATTGCCAAAAGTTTCATCTTGCCTCTGTAACATCTCATATTGTCCCTTCGCATAACCATCTCTATTCCATCACTTTCACGGGGCTGTTTTCTATCACTATCAATTAGTTAACATTTTCTAGAATGTTATACAAGTGGGATCAGGCAGCACTTACTATTTTTGTCTGACATTTTATTCAGCATAATTATTTTGAGATTCATCCATATAATTGTCTATATAAACAGCTTATCCTTTTTATTGCTGAGAACTATTTTATTGTAAAGATATACTACAGCTTGTTTACCATTCACTTGCTGATGGTAATTTGAAGTATTTTTAGTTTTTGACTTATAGCAATAGTGTTGCTATAAACATAGGTATGAAAGTGAAAGTGAAAGCTCAGTCATTTCCGACTCTTTGCGACCCCATGGACTGTAACCTACCAGGCTCCTCCATCCATGGGATTTTCCAGGCAAGAATACTGGAGTGGGTTGCCATTTCCTTCTCCAGGAGGTTTTCCCCACCCAGGGATCGAACCCAGGTCTCCCACAATGTAGACAGATGCTTTATTGTCTGAGCCACCAGGGAAGTCAAACATAGGTACACAAGTCTTTATAAGAACACGGTCTTTCTCCTGAGCAAATATTCAGTAGTAGAATGTCTAGATCATATGGAAGATGTAAATTCCCAAACTATTTTCTGAAGCTGTACCTTTTTATATTCCAATAGCATAGGAGAAATCAGGTTGATCCAAATATTTGTCAATATTAGATGTGGTTAGTTTTGTTGTCCTGAAACAAATAGACTGTCAGATATTTTTCCAGCAAAGATGAATTTTTATTCAGGATCAGCAGAGAACTGCAACTTTGGGTCTGCAACTGTGGCAAGTCATCTGCAAGTCCCCTCACAGCAAAGCAATGTAAATACCTTTAGAGAAGCAAAAAGGAAGTTTGGAAGGCTCTAGTAAACAGGGGGAAAAAAGGGAATTTTCCTTCGTCCTGTTAGGATCTAATGTTCTAGGGTATGAGACCCCCTGGTTTCCAGACTCTATTTAAATGAAATTTCTGTTTATTAATCTTATATCTTTTTTAAAAATTACATATTTTAATACATGTATAGTGGTTAATCATTCTAGTTAGAATTTGCGTTTTCCTAACAGCTCATAATGTTGACATCTGTTTATATGCTTATGTATGTCATGAAATTAAAATAAACTAGATAGTTAAAAATGACACATTTGTAAGAAAAATGAACAAGGTGGCAAGAAAGCACAGATTTACTTATGCTCTAATTAAATTCTGAGTAGAATAATTAGTATATATGAATTACAGTTGTTTTATATTGGCACTGGTACATTTATCTGATGTTTACACTGTCCCAAGTTTAAAATATATTTGGATATTAAAAAAAATAAAAGTGATTATTTATTCAAATACTTCTTTTCACTAGAATATATATTTCTGAATATTCCTCAAGTTTTACAGTGCACACACATGCAAATACACATACTTTAAAAAATAAAATTAAGGTGGTATAAATATAAAACAGTATCATACTGAGACATAAATTCTTAACTGTGCAATTCTTCTGATACTGCATCTGATATAGCTCCCAGGTGACTTAATACACTTAGTACATTTCTTGTTAGTAGTGAATAATTTGTTTTATCTATTGGGATCTGTCCTGTAACAAATATCAATTGAAATTTAGTAGTACTGTCAAAAACTGTACTGCAAGTTGTCTTAAATAAGAAGACTACAAGAATTAAATCCACAACTTTAATGATGGTGTTTGTAATTTTTAACCAAATATGTTAGCTTATATAGGACTGGTTTCTGTAATTGGTCATAAATGTAAAATACTGCTGAATATTCATGAATTTGGACTCAGATGACCTGGGTTTGATTTTGAGCTCTGATATTTATTAAGTATATAATTTTGGTCAGATAATTAAATCTCACTGCATCTCAACTTCATATTCTATACAATTGCATTAAGAATCTTTTTTATCCAATAGAAAGGCTTCCCTGGCAAAGAAAACAACAACACAGTTCAGTATTCTTGCCTGAACAATTCAATGGTCAAAGGAACCTGCTGGGTTACAGTTCATGGGGTCTCAAAGAATTGGACATGACTTAGTGAGTAAATCACAACCACAGCGTTTCCCAGGTGGCACAGTGATAAAGAATCCACCTGCTAATGCAGAAGACACAGGAGACCCCAGTTCAATCCTTGGGTCAGGAAGATCCCCTGGAGAAGGAAATGCCAACCCACTCCAGTATTCTTGCCTGGAAAATCCCATGGACAATGGAACCTGGCAGGCTACAGTCCTTGGGGTCACGAAGAATCAGATATGACTAAGTGTGTACACGTCCGCACGTGCATACACACACACACACACACACACAAATAAAAAACAATAAATATAAGCTTACAGGCATAAAACTGACACAAAATATTTCAATCAATACACATGTTTTTGATTGCCTATAATGTGCCCGTCATAATGTTAAAGACAGAGATTTAAATATGTCACATATGATTCTTGCCTACAAAGGAATTTATTGTAGTAACAGATAACACTAATGAAGTGAGAATTCAGTAAAAATACCTAAGACTAAAAGAATAAACAGGCAAATGAAGAAAATAGATAATATACCAGGCAGAACAACTTCTATAGGCAAAAGCCAATAGTGGAGAGAAAATAACATTAAAATTTTGTGTTGCAGCTAAGGTTTAGAAGGAAACAAGAGAGAATGACATGAGATGACTAGGAGCAGTCAGCTGGAGACAGATCAGAGACCATGTAAACACATTAATAATATTACAATTAATCCTTAAGACAATTGAACAATTAGTTTGAACTGTAATAAATTGTTATTCTTGTATATGAAACCAACTATCTGGTTCAAATTCAGTAAATAATAAATCTTAAAATGGGTTAATAATCATACCGGACATATAAGAATAGAGATTAACATGATCTAATATATTAAAGGTGATTAGAAAAATGTTATGCCGTAAAAGTGTTGGCTACATTTGAACAAGGATGATGGCAGTGATGTTGGGGAAAAGATGACTAATAAGAGGTTATGTTTAGAAAGTGTGAGATATTTGGAAATTTATTGGTTATAAAGGAGAATAAATCTAGATCTTTCTTTGATGTGCACCATTTTTAATGTCTTTATTAAATTTGTTACAATATTGATTCTGTCATATGTTTTGGACTTTTAGCCCTGGGGCATGTGGGATCTTAGTTCCCTGACCAGGGATCAAACTCACACTCAAGGCATGGGAAGGCAAGTCTCAACTACTGGGCTGCCATGGAAGCCCCTGAATGTGGGGTTTTAAGGAGGATCTTCAGGTTTCTGGCTTGATGCAAATGACTGTACCATTTCTTGACAGCATGAACAGTGTTCAAATATCACATCTAGGGGATCTCAGTTTTGGACATGAGGAGTTGGAGATGCCAAGGGAATGTGAACATGTATTTGGGGTAAATGCTGTCAGCAAATGTCAATATGAGAGTTGCTAATATTTGAATGATAACTAAAGGTATATGAAGGATGAATTATGGATGTCCTAGACAGAGAGTGCAAGCTCTGGGAGATAGTGAGGGACAGGGAAGCCTGGCGTGTTACAGTCCCTGGGGTTGCAAAGAGTTGGACATGACTAAACAATCGAACAGCAACAAGGGAGTGGGCAGTGGACAGAGTGAAGGTATTATGCTGTAGCGCTGAAATACACCGACATTTAAAGGGTAGTTGGAAGATCGAAACAGAGTAAGAGACTAAACAGAAGGAATTTGAAAGCAGGAGAGTATATTGTCCTAGAAGTCAAAGGAGAAAAGTATTTTGAGGAGAAATCATTTCAAAGGAAAGCAATCAGATTTAGTGGGGCCAGTTAATGCAACACGTGAGTGAATATTCTGTGCAGCTCTTTTTCCTCTATGCACGTTTTATTTTCTGTTTCTCTCTGCCAAGGAATGTACTTCATGTGTCACTCACAGGGACCAGAGTGTACAAAAATCAAGGAAAGAAGATTATTATTCTTGACAAAAGCCAGGGATGATAGCTTCAATATATTTCAAAGTAGACACTTGCTTATTTTTTTTCCTTTGCTAAATGACTATGTGAAAGTGAAAGTCACTCTGTCATGTCTGACTCTTTGAGACCCCATGGACTATCCATGGAATTCTCCAGTCCAGAATACTGGAGTGGGTAGCCTTTCCCTTCTCCAGGGGATCTTCCCAACCCAGGGATCAAACCCAGGTCTCCCGCATTGCAGGCAGATTCTTTACCAACTGAGCTATCAGGAAATCCCAAAGACTACCTAGTGACTAAGATAAATGCACAAGAAAAGGCAGAAAAGGGGAATTCCCTGGTGGCCCAGTAGTTACTAGGGCTTTCCAGGTGGTCTTAGTGGTAAAGAACCTGCCTGCCAATGCAGGAGATGTAAGAGATACAGGTACCATCTCTGGGTCTGGAAGATATTCTGGAGGAGGGCAAGGCAACCCACTCCAGTATTCTTGCCTGGAGAATCATATGGACCAAGGAGTCTGGCAGGCTACAGTCCATAGGGTCGCAAAGAATAGGACACAACTGAAGCAACTAAGCATTCACTAGTGATTACTACTTGATGCTTTACACCTGCAGTGGCCCAGGTTCCATCCCCAGTCAGGAAACTAAGATGCCCTGCAAACCATACAGCACGGCTGGGAGGAAAAAAAAAAAAAAAATCAGAGAGTTTTAAAATGAAAATTTAATAACTTTAATTATTATTATTTAAAGTCAACATTCACTGCAAACAAAGAGAAAATATCAATATTTAATTCACAACTAAATAAAACAAATATCACAAATTTTAAATTTTTTAAAGAAAGTTTTATGAAGCATTCGAACTATCTAGATAACTGATGGATTATAAGAATGATTCAATTCCAGTTCAGTTCAGTTCAGTCGCTCAGTCGTGTCCGACTCTTTGCGACCCCATGAATCTCAGCATGCCAGGCCTCCCTGTCAATGACCAACTCCCGGAGTTCACTCAGATTCATATCCATCGAGTCAGTGATGCCATCCAGGAATCTCATCCTCTGTCATCCCCTTCTCCTCCTGCCCCCAATCCCTCACAGCATCAGAGTCTTTTCCAATGAGTCAACTCTTTGCATGAGGTGGTCAAAGTACTGAAATTTCAGCCTTAGCCTCATTCCTTCCTAAGAAATCCCAGGGCTGATCTCCTTCAGAAAGGACTGGTTGGATCTCCTTGCAGTCTAAGGGACTCTCAAGAGTCTTCTCAAACACCACAGTTCAAAACAACAATTCTTAGGTGCTCAGCCTTCTCACAATCCGACTCTCACATCCATACATGACTACTGGAAAAACCATAGCCTTGACTAGATGGATCTTTGTTGGCAAAGTAATGTCTCTGCTTTTGAATATGCTATCTAGGTTGGTCATAACTTTCCTTCCAAGGAGTAAGCGTCTTTTAATTTCATGGCTGCAATCACCATCTGCAGTGATTTTGGAGCCCAGAAAAATAAAGTCTGACACTGTTCTCACTGTTTCCCCATCTATTTCCCATGGAGTGATGGGACCGGATGCCATGATCTTCGTTTTCTGAATGTTGAGCTTTAAGCCAACTTTTTCACTCTCCTCTTTCACTTTCATCAAGGGACTTCTTAGTTTCTCTTCACTTTCTGCCATAAGGGTGGTGTCATCTGCATATCTGAGGTTATTGATATTTCTCCCAGCAATCTTGATTCCAGCATGTGTTTCTTCCAGTCCAGCATTTCTCATGATGTACTCTGCATATAAGTTAAATAAGCAGGGTGACAATAGACAGCCTTGACGTACTCCTTTTCCTATTTGGAACCAGTCTGTTGTTCCATGTCCAGTTCTAACTGTTGCTTCCTGACCTGCATACAGATTTCTCAGGAGGCAGGTCAGGTGGTCTGGTATTCCCATCTCTCTCAGAATTTTCCACAGTTTATTATGATCCACACAGTCAAAGGCTTTGGTATAGTCAATAAAGCAGAAATAGATGTTTTTCTGGAACTCTCTTGCTTTTTCCATGATCCAGAGGATGTTGGCAATTTGATCTCTGGTTCCTCTGCCTTTTCTAAAACCAGCTTGAACATCAGGAAGTTCACGGATCACATAGTGCTGAAGCCTGGCTTGGAGAATTTTGAGCATTACTTTACTAGCATGTGAGATGAGTACAGTTGTGTGGTAGTTTGAGCATTCTTTGGCATTGCCTTTCTTTGGGATTGGAAGGAAAACTGACCTTTTCCAGTCCTGTGGCCACTGCTGAGTTTTCCAAATTTGCTGGCATATTGAGTGCAGCGTTTTCACAGCATCATCTTTCGGGATTTGAAATAGCTCTACTGGAATTCCATCACCTCCAGTAGCTTTGTTCATAGTGATGCTTTCTAACGCCCACTTGACTTCACATTCCAGGATGTCTGGCTCTAGATTAGTGATCACAGCATCTTGATTATCTGGGTCGTGAAGATATTTTTTTTACAGTTTTTCTGTGTATTCTTGCCACCTCTTAGTATCTTCTGTCTCTGTTAGGTCCACACTATTTCTGTCCTTTATTGAGCCCATCTTTGCTTGAAATGTTCCCCTGGTGTCTCTAATTTTCTTAAAGAGATCTCTAGTCTTGCCCATTCTGTTGTTTTCCTCTATTTCTTTGCATTGATCACTGAAGAAGGCTTTCTTATCTCTTCTTCCTATTCTTTGGAACTCTGCATTCAGATGCTTATATCTTTCCTTTTCTCCTTTGCTTTTCACCTCTCTTCTTTTCACAGCTATTTGTAAGGCCTCCCCAGACAGCCATTTTGCTTTTTTGCATTTCTTTTCCATGGAGATGGTCTTGAACCCTATCTCAATGTCATGAACCTCATTCCATAGTTGATCAGGCACTCTATCTTTCAGATGTAGACCCTTAAATCTATTTCTCACTTGCACTGTATAATCATAAGGGATTTGATTTAGGTCATACTTGAATGGTCTAGCAGTTTTCCCTACTTTCTTCAATTTAAGTCTGAATTTGGCAATAAGGAGTTCATGATCTGAGCCACAGTCAGCTCCCAGTCTTGTTTTTGTTGACTGTATAGAGCTTCTCCATCTTTGGCTGCAAAGAATATAATCAATCTGATTTCAGTGCTGACCATCTGGTGATGTCCATGTGTAGAGTCTTCTCTTGTGTTGTTGGAAGAGGGTGTTTGCTATGACCAGTGCATTTTCTTGGCAAAATTCTATTTGTCTTTGCCCTGCTTCATTCTGTATTCCAAGGGCAAATTTGCCTGTTACCCCAGGTGTTTCTTGACTTCCTGCGTTTGCATTCCAATCCCCTATAATGAAAAGGACATCTTTTTTTGGTGTTAGTTCTAAAAGGTATTGTAGGTCTTCATAGAACCATTCACCTGGAGCTTCTTCAGTGTTACTGGTTGGGGCATAGACTTGGATTACTGTGATATTCAATGGTTTGCATTGGAAACAAACAGAGATCATTCTGTCGTTTTTGAGATTGCATCCAAGTAGTGCACTTTGGACTCTTTTGTTGACCATGATGGCTACTCCATTTCTTCTGAGGCTTCCTGCGCGCAGTAGTAGATAGAATGGTCATCTGAGTTAAATTCACCCATTCCAGTCCATTTTAGTTTGCTGATTCCTAGACTGTCGATGTTCACTCTTGCCATCTCTTGTTTGACCACTTTCAATTTGCCTTGATTCATGGACCTGACCTTCCAGGTTCCTATGCAATATTGCTCTTTACAGCATCGGACCTTGCTTCTATTACCAGTCACATCCACAGCTGGGTATTGTTTTTGCTTTGGCTCCATCCCTTCATTATTTCTAGAGTTATTCTCCACTGATCTCCAGTAACATATTGGGCACCTACTGACCTGGAGAGTTCCGCTTTCAGTATCCTATCTTTTTGCCATTTCATACTGTTCATAGGGTTCTCAAGGCAAGAATACTGAAGTGTTTTGCCATTCCCTTCTCCAGTGGACCCCATTCTGTCAGACCTCTCCACCATGAACCGCCCATTCTGGGTTGCCCTGTGGGCATGGCTTAGTTTCACTGAGTTAGACAAGGCTGTGGTCCTCGTGTGATTAGATTGACTAGTTTTCTGTGAGTATGGTTTCAGTGTGTCTGCCCTCTGATGCCGTCTTGCAACACCTACCATCTTACTTGGGTTTCTCTTACCTTGGGCGTGGGGTATCTCTTCATGGCTGCTCCAGCAAAGCACAGCTGCTGCTCCTTACCTTGGATGAGGGGTATCTCCTCCCTGCCGTCCTTCCTGACCTTCAACGTGGGATGGCTGCTGTAGGCCCTCCTGCACCCGCGCAGCCACCGCTCATTGGAGGTGGGGTTGCTCCTCCTGGCTGCCACCCCTTGCCTCGGACACAGGGTGGCTCCTTCCGACCACTGCCCCTGACCTCAGATGCAAGGTGGCTCCTTTCAGCCATTCCTTCGCCATCGCAGTCTGGCCCTCTCGGCCGCTGCCCCTGACCTCGGATGTGTGGTAACTCCTCTTGGCCACCACCCTTCACATTTCAGGCATGGAGTCCTCCCGGCTATTCAGTGGAAGCCAATTGCCTCACTTAACCTGTGGTGTCTTTGAGAGAGAATATTGATTTGAATACAAATTGGCCTGTATGATGTGTTATCACAATTCAACAAAATATTTTGGAGATAGTTTTATCCCTAATTGTTTTAGTTAAAGAATAATTTCTGAAATATTTTCATTTTCATACATGATGCATATCTTGGAAAATATTTGTAACCTAATTTTACAAACCTGCTTAGAATTGGAGTAGCAAATTATTTATACTTGTATCAATAAGTCTGATATGATTACGTGTAAGAGTAATAAAAAATTTACAGCAATGGACACTTCTATTACTAATTAATTTGCATAACAACCTGAACACTGATGATTAAATATTATTTATGCTTGTGGAGTGAGAAGGTTAAGGGGGTCATTGTTGATATAATAATAAACTCACTACTTATTATTTGGTTTATAGAGCATTTAATTCCATCACCTAAAAATGGAGCATCAGTGTTACTCTACTCCTCTCCAAGAATATGGTATGAAATAATGTGTTATCATCAATAAATGCAGATGAACTGGACAAGGGTTAGCAGGGCAGTTCCTTATAGTTTCTTTGCAGAGTCAGCCTGTTTCATTATTGACTGTTAAAAAATTGATGTCCTGGTTTAACAGGCTGACCAAGCACTTTATGTCTCCTGGATTACTTTTAAAAGGCTAGGGAAGCATAGGAGAAGGTTAGGGCCATCAGTTGTTGGCAAAAAGCAGAGTATATCGCATCAAGCTAAATGGAGTGACTGCAAGATAAAGACTATTAGAGATTTATAGTTTATCAGGAGGTTAATTGGACAAAGAAGAAAATAAATCACTAGCATAGAAGAGGTGATTACAGGAGGAAATTAAATTAAGGAAAGTGCAAATCAAATGAAAAACAAAGAAATAGGAAAAATGTAATCCTACTTATCTTGAAGATAAAGATTTACAAATTTACAAAAACCTGCTGAAATTGATGAAATTACCATTTCTGCATATGAACTCATGATTTGTTCAAATAGTTCATATTAGAGCACCATGTAGAAGTAGAAGTGAAATAATTCTGAGTGTTTGAAAGATTTACAGCTTTAATGAAATGAAAGTCATTTGGGGGAGGGGATTTTTAAATATTCTATTAATTTATATTTTTGTCTTATCATGCACAGAGATGTGAATTATCACTAATATTAGTTATAGCTTTCCATTTCACAGATTTCTAAATAGCTTTCATTAAACTGACATTGCAGAAATGTCAGTAGCATTTTCCTAGAAAATCTGATCCCCTAGTGGCTCAGGTGGGACAGAATCCACATGCAATGTAGGAAACCTTGTTTCGATCCCCGGGTGGGGAAAATGCCCTGGAGAAGGAAATGCCAACCCACCCCAGTATTCTTGCTTGGAGAATTTCATGAACCGATGAGCCTGGCGGGCTACAGTCCTTGGAGTCGCAAACAGTTGGACACGACTGGGAGACTGACACTTTCACTTTCACGAGATCTAATTGGAATCTCTTTAAATGACTGAGCTGGCTGTCATCTTAACTTTAAGTGATACTAAGATCAGGTCAATATCTAAGGATGACAATGCACTTTCATTAAGGAAAAATAATGATAAAAGAAAACATCTATTAAATCACAACCTTCTTTGATGCATTTTAGAATAAGCTTAATGCTGTAGTTTATTTTCAGTCAGAAATAACAGTAACATGTATTTTTTTTTACTTCTCTTGCAAACTATTTTAAGGTGACCTTCAGCACTTATCCAAGTAACCTCACTACCAGATTCAGTTCAGTTCAGTTAAGTCGCTCAGTCATGTCCAACTCTTTGCGACCCCATGAATCACAGCACGCCAGGCCTCCCTGTCTATCACCATCTCCCGGAGTTCACTCAGACTCACGCCATCGAGTCCGTGATGCCATCCAGCCATCTCATCCTCGGTCATCCCCTTCTCCTCCTGCCCCTAATCCCTCCCAGCATCAAAGTCTTTTCCAATGAGTCAACTCTTCGCATGAGATGGCCAAAGTACTGGAATTTCAGCTTCAGCATCATTCCTTCCTAAGAAATCCCAGGGTTGATCTCCTTCAGAAAGGACTGGTTGGATCTCCTTGCAGTCCAAGGGACTCTCAAGAGTCCTCTCCAACACCACAGTTCAAAAGCATCAATTCTTCGGTGCTCAGCCTTCTTCACAGTCCAACTCTCACATCCATACATGACCACAGGAAAAACCACAGCCTTGACTAGACAGACCTTAGTCGGCAAAGTAATGTCTCTGCTTCTGAATATGCTATCTAGGTTGGTCATAACTTTTCTTCCAAGGAATAAGTGTCTTTTAATTTTATGGCTGCAGTCACCATCTGCAGTGACTTTGGAGCCCAAAAAAATAAAGTCTAACACTGTTTCTACTGTTTCCCCATCTATTTCCCATGGAGTGATGGGACCAGATGCCATGATCTTCGTTTTCTGAATGTTGAGCTTTAAGCCAACTTTTTCACTCTCCACTTTCACTTTCATCAAGAAGCTTTTTAGTTCCTCTTCACTTTCTGCCATAAGGGTGGTGTCATCTACATATCTGAGGTAATTGACATTTCCCCTGGCAATCTTGATTCCAGCTTGTGTTTCTTCCAGTCCAGCGTTTCTCATGATGTACTCTGCATATAAATTAAATAAGCAGGGTGACAGAATACAGCCTTGGGTACTCCTTTTCCTATTTGGAATCAGTCTGTTGTTCCATGTCCAGTTCTAACTGTTGCTTCCTGACCTGCATACAGATTTCTCAAGAGGCAGGTCAGGTGGTCTGGTATTCAGACCTCTTTCAGAATTTTCCACAGTTTATTGTGATCCACACAGTCAAAGGATTTGGCATAGTCAAGAAAGCAGAAATAGATGTTTTTCTGGAACTCTCTTGCTTTTTCCATGATCCAGAGGATGTTGTCAATTTGATCTCTGGTTCCTCTGCCTTTTCTAAAGCCAGCTTGAACATCAGAGAGTTCACAGTTCACGTATCACTAAAGTCTGGCTTGGAGAATTTTGAGCATTACTTTACTAGCATGTGAGATGAGTGCAATTATGGTACTTTGAGCATTCTTTTGCATTGCCTTTCTTTGGAATTGGAATGAAAACTGACTTTTTACAGTCCTGTGGCCACTGCTGAGTTTTCCAGATTTGCTGGCAAATTTAGTGCAGCACGTTCACAGCATCATCTTTCAGGATTTGAAACAGCTCAACTGGAATTCCATCACCTTCACTAGCTTTGTTCGTAGTGATGCTTTCTAAGGCCCACTTGACTTCACATTCCAGGATGTCTGGCTCTAGATTAGTGATCACATCATCATGATTATCTGGGTCGTGAAGATCTTTTTTGTACAGTTCTTCTGTGTATTCTTGCCACCTCTTCATAATATCTTCTGCTACTGTTAGGTCCAGACCATTTCTGTCCTTTATTGAGCCCATCTTTGCATGAAATGTTCCCTTGGTATCTAATTTTCTTGAAGAGATCTCTAGTCTTTCCCATTCTGTTGTTTTCCTCTATTTCTTTGCATTGATCGCTGAAGAAGGCTTTCTTATCTCTCCTTGCTATTCTTTGGAACTCTGCATTCAGACGCTTATATCTTTCCTTTTCTCCTTTGCTTTTCACCTCTCTTCTTTTCACAGCTATTTGTAAGGCCTCCCCAGACAGCCGTTTTGCTTTTTTGCATTTCTTTTCCATGGGGATGGTCTTGATCCCTGTCTCCTTTACAATGTCACAAACCTCATTCCATAGTTCATCAGGCACTCTATCTATCAGATCTAGGCCCTTAAATCTATTTCTCACTTCCACTGTATAATCATAAGGGATTTGATTTAGGTCATACCTGAATGGTCTAGCGGTTTTCCCTACTTTCTTCAATTTGAGTCTGAATTTGGCAATAAGGAGTTCATGATCTGAGCCACAGTGCTGACCATCTGGTGATGTCCATGTGTAGAGTCTTCTCTTGTGTTGTTGGAAGAGGGTGTTTGCTATGACCAGTGCATTTTCTTGGCAAAACTCTATTAGTCTTTGCCCTGCTTCATTCCCCATTCCAAGGCCAAATTTGCCTGTTATTCCAGGTGTTTCTTGACTTCCTACTTTTGCATTCCAGTCCAATTTTTTGGGTGTTAGTTCTAAAAGGTCTTGTAGGTCTTCATAAAATCATTCAACTTCAGTTTCTTCAGCATTACTGGTTGGGGCATAGACTTGGATAACTGTGATATTGAATGGTTTGCCTTGGAGACGAACAGAGATCATTCTGTCGTTTTTGAGATTGCATCCAAGTACTGCAGTTCGGACTCTTTTGTTGACCATGATGGTTACTCCATTTCTTCTGAGGGATTCCTGCCTGCAGTCCAAGTAACCTCACTACCTCACTAAAACTTAATTTCTCTGAAGCTTCTCAAATTCTGTTAAAGTAAATGAACATTTTTATTATGGTAGTAAACTTTAAAAAATACACCATAGAAAATCTAGCATAATTGGCAACTGTGATTTTTATTGATTACTACATCTCCTATGAAACATCAAATATATCATTTCTTTTTTTTAATCAAATTAGAGTTGATTTACAATGTTGAGTCAATCTCTGCTATAAAGCAAAGTGATTCAATTTTACACATATATACATTCTTTTTAATACTCTTTACCATTTTGTTTTATCCCAGGAGATTGGACATAGTTTCCTGTGCTAATACAGTAGGACCTTGTTTTTCTATTCTAAATGTAATAGTTTGCATCTGCCAACCCCATATTCCCAGCCCACCTCTACCCATGTGTTCTCTCCTTTGCAACCGTAAGTCGGATCTCTCTATTTGTGAATTTGTTTCTGTTTCAAGTTAGGTTTTTTTATGTTGTATCTTAGATTCCACATATAAGTGATATCTCACAGTATTTGTTTTTCTCTGACTTCACTTAGTATGATAATCTTTGGTTGTATCCATGTTGCTATAAATGGCATTATTGTGCTTTTATACGGCTGAGTAGTATTCCATTGTATGTACGTTCCACATCTTCTTTATCCATTCATCTGTCAATAAACATTTAGATTGTTTCCATGTTTAGCTATTGAGAATATTGCTGCTATGAACATAGTAGTGCATGTATCTTTTTGAATTATAGTTTTGTCCAGGATATGCCAAGGAGTGGGATTGCTGGATAAGATGGCAACTCTATTTTTGGTTTCCTGAGGAACCTCCATACTGTTTTGCATAGTGGTTACACCAATATACATCCTCGCCACAGTTTAGGAGAGTTCCCTTTTCTCTACATACGTTCCAGAATTTGTTATTTGTTCAAGTATATTATTTCTGTTCCTTGTTTTAGGAATTATTCCAGGAGATATACAGAAATTTGAAATAATGATCCTATAGGAAAAAAAAAGAAAAAGAAATTGGCACACTGAGGGGGAAAGCATAGGTTAAGGACAGGGAAAAGTCTTGGGCATTCCTTTTACTGGCTGTGTGATTCAACTCTCTAGTTTCTTCTTGTGGAAGTATAATATATTAGTACCTAATTCATGGAGTTGTGAAGATTTGATAAAGTAATATATGTGAAGTACATAGGCCAGAACTCTGTATATAAATGCATATATTTATACACATAATTGGATTTCCCAGGTGGTGCTTGCCAATGCAGGAGAGCTAAAAGACACAGATTCAATGGCACTTGCCAAAGAGCATGCCTGCCAACGCAGGAGACCTATGAGATGCAGGTTTGATCCCTGGGTCAGGAAGATGCCCTGCTGGAGGGCATGACAACTCACTCCAGTACTCTTGCCTGGAGAATTCCATGGACAGAGAAGCCTGGCAGGTGACAGTCCATAGAGTCACAAAGAACTGAACATGACTGAAGCAACCTAGAGAGCAAGCATATATGATCTCTTAAGAACCATGTTCTTTTTGAATCTTCTATTCAGCATACACATTAATGATGTTACATGACCAAGTAGGCTATCTGAAACATTCCATTGTTTTAAATGTTGTCAGCAAGTTTGATAAAATAAAAAATACAGCAGTTCCTCTTTTCTCTACAGAAGTAGACATTGTTAGTTTCTGCTTATTTCTATGTTGGTATATAAATAAAATGTAGTCTAAGCCTTCATTTCCTTTGTTTCTATATAATTATTTTAATTCATCTTTAAAGGAAGTATTTCAAAAGAAATCATTATTTATTATTATTTCAAAAGATTATTTGAAATGCCTCAAATTTATGCTACAATATTTATCATAATATAGTGTAGGGACTTTTCTGGATTCCACTGGTTAACACTCCATGCTTCCAAAGCAAGAGGTATGGGTTCCAACCCTGGTTGGGGAACTATATGATGTGTAGTATGGCCAAGAAATTTTTTTTAATGTAAAATAAGCAAATCACATGTAGGAAAAATTTCTCCAGCTTATCTGAAAATTCTTCCTTGTATATTCCTTGGCATGTAAATAAATCGTAGACATGAAGGAACAGCTGGTGCGTCTTGTTGACAGGGAAGTGCTTGCTTCCTGAAATAGATGGTCTAAGATTTCCTTATGATGATTTCTTTAACCCCCTCTCTCTCTTCTGGATTCTTTCTCTTTGTCTGCCTACCTCCTTTTCACACACACAAATATATTAACTTATGCACCCACACACATGCATGTCTGGCCAAATAAAGAGGCATTTTGATCAACTAATTTATGATATTGCAATGAGACACTATATGCACTACATACACTACACTTGAGAAACCTACATGCAGGTCACAAAGCAACAGTTAGAACTGGATATGGAACAACAGACTGGTTCCAAATAGAAAAAGGAATACATCAAGGCTGTATCACCCTGCTTATTTAACTTATATACAGAGTACATCATGAGAAACACTGGGCTGGAGGAAGAACAAGCTGGAATCAAGATTGCTGGGAGAAATATCAATAACCTCAGATATGCAGATGACACCACCCTTATGGCAGAAAGTGAAGAGGAACTAATAAGCCTCTTGATGAAAGTGAAAGAGGAGTGAAAAAGTTGGCTTAAAGCTCAACATTCAGAAAATGAAGATCATGGCATCTGGTCCCATCACTTCATGGGAAATAGATGGGGAAACAGTGGAAACAGTACCAGATTTTATTTTGAGGGGCTCCAAAGTCACTCAGATGGTGATTGCAGCCATGAAATTAAAAGATGCTTACTCCTTGGAAGAAAAGTTATGACCAACCTAGATAGCATATTGAAAAGCAGAGACATTACTTTGCCAACAAAGGTCTGTCTAGTCAAGGCTATGGTTTTTCTTGTGGTCATGTATGGATGTGAGTTGGACTGTGAAGAAAGCTGAGAGCTGAAGAATTGATGCTTTTGAACTGTGGTGTTGGAGAAGACTCCTGAGAGTCCCTTGGACTGCAAGGAGGTCCAATCAGTCCTTTCTGAAGGAGATCAGCCCTGGGATTTCTTTGGAAGGAATCGTGCTAAAGCTCAAATTCCAATACTTTGGCCACCTCATGCAAAGAGTTGACTCATTGGAAAAGACTCTGATGCTGGGAGGGATTGGGAGCAGGAGGAGAAGGGGACGACAGAGGATGAGATGGCTGGATGGCATCACTGACACGATGGACATGAGTTTGGGTGAACTCTGAGAGTTGGTGATGGACAGGGAGGCCTGGCATGCTGCAATTCATGGGGTCACAAAGAGTTGGATATGATTGAGTGACTGAACTGAACTGAATGAAATACTGTAGAGAACCATACAATTAAACACACAGCTTGGAAAATATTGGGCTCTATTATTTTTATTTATTACTAACCATGTGCTCACTTTCCCTGATTATGAATAAATTTCTTTTTAGAAACTAGATTATCATATTCAAACATTTATGAACACTGGTCCCATACTTGTATCTACTTTTAAAAAAATCCACTCTTCAATGTCATAGACTTACCAGGCTACAACCACATTTGAAAAATAATCTTTGATGCTTTATACTTACTCAAATATTTCTCTACAGGTTAGAGATTAAAGTAATGGTGATGATGAGGATGATAACAATTTCTTTCTTCTCTCCTTTTGCCTTTTCACTCTCTCCAAGAGCCACACAGGACTTCTTGAATATTTCCATTATTCTATAAAAGGTTTTTTTGGTTTTTTTAACTTCCAAGCCTTCTCATAATCTGTTCATTTTACCATTCTCACCTCATCCCTGTGTTACCAGCTTCCTTCCTAATCCCTTTCCTTCTATTCTTTAGTTGATCTTGTTCCCTCAGTAATGAATGTGATGCCTCTCTCATTTGTCCCAAAAGAACATTCCATATTTTTAATCTTAGCATTTCCGTGTGTCCTTGCTGAGTTTCTATGCTGTCTCCTATTCTTTGAAATCACATGAACCATAGCCCAGCAGTCTCCTCTGTCCATGGGATTCTCCAAGCAAGCATATTTAATGGGTAGCCATTTCCTCCTCCAGAGTATCTTCCTGACCCAGGGATCGAATCCACATTTTCTCCACTTGATACTGCATTAAATTTACTTCTCTGTCTCCCTAATCAGACTACAAATTCCATGAGGACAGGAGTCTGTGTTGCTTTCCAAGTGCCTAGCCTAATGCTTGGTACTTAGTTTTGAGATCACTGCATTATTAAATGACTGTTTAATATTTTAGAATTTGCCCTTAATGAACAGTGATATTTTAAAATGTAACTCTATACTTCTTCTTCTTTTTTTTTTTTTTTTTTTTTACTTTACAATACTATATTGGCTTTGCCATACATTGACATGAAACTGCCACGGGTGTTCATGAGTTCCCAATCCTGAAACCAGTCCCCACCTTCTTCCCCATATCATCTCTCTGGGTCATCCCAGTGCACCAGCCCCAACTATCCTGTATCCTGTATCGAACCTAGACTGGTGATTTGTTTCTTACATGATAGTATACATGGTTCAATGCCATTCCCCCAAATCATCCCACCCTCTCCCTCTCCCACAGAGTCCAAAAGTCTGTTCTATACATCTGTGTCTCTTTTGCTGTCTTGCATACAGGGTTATAATTACCATCTTTCTAAATTCCATATATATGTGTTAGTATACTCTATTGGTGTTTTTCTTTCTGGCTTTCTTCACTCTGTATAATCGGCTCCAATTTCATCCACCTCATTAGAACTGATTCAAATGTATTCTTTTTAATGGTTGAGTAGTACTCCAATGTGTATATTTACCACAGCTTTCTTATCCATTCGTCTGCTGATGGACATCTAGGTTGCTTCCATGGCCTGGCTATTATAAACAGTGCTGCGATAGGCTTTCCATTTTGGAGAACATTTTCAAATTTTATTATTGCCCTAATACACTGAACAAACATCGTCATCAGTTTATATTTTGATGTATGTTTTATGCCCCCTTGAATTCCTGATGCCATTATTTCATTTCTTATTATGCATACCTCAAATGAAAATCCTCAGAAGGTATTCCAATATGCATTTAGAAAAACTTGTGCTAAATCTGGATTTGCAGATTGTTGTATCACTCTTTTCAAATGGGTAGCTGGTTCCCAGTCATTTTTTGAAAGCTATGATTGAATATAGGGACTTTCCTGGTAGATCAGATGGTAAAGAACCCACCTGCAATGCAGGAGGGTTCAGTTCCTGGGTTGGGAAGATCTGTTGGAGAAGGGATATGCTACCCACTCCAGTATTTCTGGGCTTCCTTGGTGGCTCAACTGGTAAAAAAAATTCCCCTGCAATGTGGGAGACCTGAGTTTGATCCCCGGGTTGGGAAAATTCCCTGGAAAAGGGAATATCTACCCACTCCAGTATTCTGGTCTGGAGAATTCCATGGAATATATAGTACATGCTTCCTGAGAAATCTATATGCAAGTCAAGAAACAACAATTAGAACTGGACATGGAACAACAGACTGGTTCCAAATTGGGAAAGGAGTACACCAAGGCTCTATATTGTCACCCTATTTATTTAACTTACATGCAGAGTAAATCATGAGAAATGCTGGGTTGGATGAAGCACAAGCTGGAATCAAGATTGCTGGGAGAAATATCAATAACTTCAGATATGCAGATGACACCACTGTTAGGTAAAAGACGACCAGGTATACCAAAAGAATGTCTTACAGGCTTTAATGGCAAAGCGCTTCCAGGCGGGGTTCCCGGACCGAACCGGGCAGGTCGAGGAAATCCACGAGCCCGGGCCGCGTTAGAAGTTTGTTTATATATCCACGCTGCGAGGGATGTCAGGGTTTAGTGGATGGGGGTTTGGATAGGTTGCCAGTTTGCGGCATCGCGGGCTGATAAGTCTTTCTATGCAGCTGGGGCGGGCGCGGCTTTAGCAGTGAAGTGTGCTGTCATTGGTCCCTGGGATCCGGGAGCCTCTCTCCGTTAGGGACTTCCACAGGCAGGGGAGAGGAGGGGGTGGCTCGTCATGGCAACCAGCGAAGTGTGCTGTCATTGGTCCCCGGGATCTGGGAGGATCCTTCCATTAGGGACCTTCTCGCAGGTGAGAGGGAGAGGAGGGGTGGCCCATCATGGGCCCCGGGGTCCGACCTTACAACCACCCTTATGGAGAAAGTGAAGAGGAACTAAAGAGCCTCTTGATGAAAGTGAAAGAGGAGAGTGAAAAAGTTGGCTTAAAGCTCAACATTCAGACAACTAAGATATGGCATCCGGTCTCACCACTTTGTGGCAAATAGATGGGGAAACAATGGAAACAGCGACAAACTTTGTTTTCTTGGGCTCCAAAATCACTGCAGATGGTGACTGCAGCCATGAAATTAAAAGATATTTACTCCTTAAAAGAAAAACTATGACTAACCTAGATGGCATATTAAAAAGGAGAGACATTACTTTGCCGACAGAGGTCCATCTAGTCAAAGCTATGGTTTTTCCAGTAGTCATGTATGGATGTGAGAGTTGGACTATAAAGAAAGCTGAGCACTGAAGAATTGATGCTTTTAAACTGTGGTGTTGGAGAAGACTCTTGAGAATACCTTGGACTGTAAGGAGATCCAACCAGTCAGTCCTAAAGGAAATCAGTCCTGAATAATCACTGGAAGGACTGATGCTAAAGCTGAAGCTCCAGTACTTTGGACACCTGATGCGAAGAACTGACTCAGAAAAGACCCTAATGTTGGGCAAGACTGAAGGCAGGAGGAGAAGGGGATGACAGGGGAGGAGATGCTTGGATGGCATCACTGACTTGATGGACATGAGCTTGAGCAAGCTCTGGGAGTTGGTGATAGACCAGGAAGCCTGGGGTGCTGTAGTCCATGTGTAGCAAAGAGTCAACAGGACTGAGTGACTGAACTGAACTGATAATTGAATATTTCTGTAAATGTGTTTTAGGTGTTGTTTTAGAATAAACTCAGAAGAGGTTATTTATTATAGCTTGTATAAAGTACCTAAATAATGTAAAATTCCTAGAACTGAATGAAATGGGTCTTAAAGCAGCAGAAACATCACAGTTTCATAGTGAATTAGAAATTGAATAGGTGTCACTTTGGCAAAACCACCTTTGCTTCTAAACATTAAGAAACAATGTTACCTAAGCAGAAGAAAGAAAATGGAGCGATGAATTACATGAAAAGTTCTCCATTATAAGAAATACACAGGAGGAAAAAAAAAAAAAATTTAAGGGGAAAGGACCAGATTCTGTTCAACTCAGAAATTTTGCCAGTGAGGAAAATGAGTGTAAGGGAGATTAAATCATTTACTCTAAATCACTTTACTTAATGAAACAGGTGGGAAAATACTATTTTTTAAATTCACAGTTATAACTAGATTTTCATTAAAATACATTCCACACATTATTATGCTTCCAAATTATGGTTATACTGTTGACAATAATTCATCTTCTTTAAAGAAATACATTTAGTTTAATCTGAATATTTACAGACAAAATAAGATTGGGATATCCTCATTAGTTAAAGACCTAAATGTAATTTGTGTCTAATAAGAAAGAAAACTAAATCTGTAAGAAAATCAAGTAGGCTACTGCTGCAAAATAATGAATACATTTAGTAGATGCTAATTCTAGAGTACATATATTACACTAAACTCTACATTGTTTGTAGTGTACAACTCTACAATACATCAAGTAGATGATTCATGAAAATATATTTACATGTATATTAATACATTTAATAGTTTAAGCTTAATTTTTCTTTCTATGTAATGGATGCATTAGACTATTTGTCCTTTAAGATCTCATCTGATTTTTAAATATTTCTAATAGTTATATCTAATTTTAAATAATACTGATATTATGACAAAGCATTAAAAAATAGAACAGTATAGCTTTATAGTAGAATTGTAGAAAAGCTCATTTCTTTTAGCTCTTGTCTCTTTGCCATCGGTCTCTACTTCTAGGACTACCCTTCACACTGTCAGTTATTTCTTTTCTTTTCAGGCATTTAAAAATTTTTATTGGAGTATAATTGCTTTAAAATGTTGTGTTAGTTTCTACTATAGAGCAAAGTCAACTAGATATATGTATACATATATCTCCTCTTTTTTGGATTTCCTTCCTATTTAGGTCACCACAGAGCAATGAGTAGAGTTTCCTGTGCTATACAGTAGGTTCTCGTTAGTTATCTATTTTATACATAGTATCAATAGTGTATATATGTCAATCCCAATCTCCCAATTCATTCCATCCCCTTTCCTGCTTGGTATCCATAAATTTGTTCTGTTAGAGTTCTAATATTTCAGTAAGAGAACAAGAAACACAAAACTCTTAACCAAACTTTCATTAAAAAAAAAATACACAACATAAAATGAAATGGTTGCAACACATGAAAACTCACCCCTTGAGGTCCCCAGACATCTCAGAAGATAGGAGTTAGGCTTAAGTCCAAAAATAGAGGGATCGTTCAGACTTCCCAGGAAGCCAATGTTTATCCTACCCTCTGAAACCTCTTCAAGTCAACCTGATCTACTACTATTGAAGACTGGATTTCTTTTTCAAAGATTTAAAATTTGAGAAATTGAAGAG
The DNA here is from genome assembly GCF_032405125.1 of Capricornis sumatraensis. NCBI lineage: Eukaryota > Metazoa > Chordata > Mammalia > Artiodactyla > Bovidae > Capricornis > Capricornis sumatraensis. The sequence continues at coordinate 33,006,270 of NC_091078.1, read as the reverse complement.
TAAGGACCATTAGATACAGTGAGGTTTAGTATTGCAGTTCAGGAACACAGACTTTAAATGAAAGTCAAAAAACTGAAAGAAATTTTTCCAAGCTCTCTTGTTCCACCTGATCTAAGAACACAGGCAGCCAGGAGAATCCTCTCCAGAGAGAGGGTTCCCTTAGATACTAACATTTGGGAGAGACCCAGTGAAAAATTAGCTCCCTCTTTGTTCACTCTATGTGGAAGCCTACATGTTAAGAATGGGTCCTGCCCATGCACAGTTACGTTCCAATCAATGAGACTTGTCTATAAAGAGCGAAAGGAATTCTACTTCAGGAAATGTGGTTAAGGTGAATTGGCTACCTTGGCCTCTAAACATACAGACATTCTTAATTGAGTATATTTTATATTAAACTACACTGTTCTCTCTAATACATTTTTATTTGATTAGAAAATCAATCAAAATATTCAGCTTCAAATGACAAAGAAAGGGAACAAATTGGTAGCATTAAGTTGGAGCTGATGTCAAATAACACAGATGTATTGGTCCTACTTCCAAACTTTTTGTGACATTTCAGGCGTGGTAACACTAGTGGTAAAGGACCCTCCTGCCAATGCAGGAGATGTAAGAACCATGGATACAGTCCCTGGGTCAGGAAGATCCTCTGGAGTAGGAAATGGCAACTCCTTCCAGTATTCTGGCCTGGAGAATTGCATGGACAGAGAAGAATGGCAGGCTACAGCCCATGGGGTCACAAAGAGTCAGACATATCTGAAGCAACTTAGCAGCAACAGCAATAGCAGGCATCAATGTTACTTTATTAATATATAGCATCACATAAACAGTAATCAAGAGTAAAAAAATTCTTCATAATAAAAAATATATAACAGTGAGCCTTATTGACCTAATATAATGATATATTATTATTATTAACATGATTTCTAATCTAAGGATGTACCTAGGCAGTTATTTTCAGCAAATAGTTATGCCTTATAACACTATTTTTCTTCCATGCCGAGAAAAAACTGAGAAATAGCATCTTTGTATAGCCTGTTGTACTAACTTCTAGTCGCTTCTTTTGTTTCTCAACTTTTAGCCTATCTGTTCAATTGTTTTGACAATCCTCCTTATACAAAGCCTAAAAAGAATTAACCAAAGTAGTAGTAAATAATGACAATAATGATATAGAGAAAATAATTTTGTGTTTTACCCAGAAAAATGTTCTTAGCACAAATATCATTTTCAAAGCACTAAAGCAGTGTGTTTAGAAATATTAAATTACTAATTTCAAAAAAATATAAGGCAATACTCTGAATAATCCATTATTTTTCTTGACATAAGCAGCTTATTAAATGGGCTGAACTCAAAGTGTGTAATAAATGGCTTAATTTTTTTTTTTCCCAACTGCTGACATCTGAATATCAGATGTGTGATGTCTCTCACATCTTCCCACTTGGGATGACATCTCCAGCACACACCTCATTTTTTCAGAAGTTGAAGGAAGTGTAGTAGACCAACAGAGGAAAGGGACAGGTCATTTGTTTGCTTGCTCATGTTGTTCCTTATTCATATTTAACTGTCCTGCTATTGCAGGTCTTTCTTGGTTAGCCAAAAAATACTAAAGATGTGGCAAGCATCTCAAATCTCTCTTGGAGATACATGCATAGGCTATCTAGAGGCCCCTCAAGAGAAATACTAGTACATCTCATGACAGCAACAAGGCACATTGTTGTCACCTATCCCTATTTTAACTCCTTTGCAAGAAATAAAATATATATCCTTTAAACAGTTGAGGTCCGTTAATCTTGACATCATGTCTAATTTGGAGAAACACTTTCAGGATGACTCAGTTCAGCTATCATCCAAAAGATCCATGTGCTGGTGGATTCCTACACCTTTGAATGTCAATCCAGAATACTCCCTAGCTGACCTTCTCTACTCAGCTTTTCTTAGGGGGATACTCCAGATGATTCCATATCTTCATAATCATTAAAGCAGAGAGGTCAAATTCATTCTCAATGTTTATGTCTGTCCTCAGACTCCAATAAATACATCACCTTCCCAATAACTTTCTAACCATATTTCATTTTTGTGGTACCCTGAGGTATGCTTCAGTTCAGTTCAGTCATGTCCAACTCTGTGACCCCATGAATTGCAGCATGCCAGGCCACCCTGTCCACCACCAACTCCCAGAGTTCACTCAGACTCACGTCCATCAAGTCAGTGATGCCATCCAGCCGTTGTATCCTCTGTCGTCCCCTTCTCCTCCTGCCCCCAATCCCTCTCAGCATCAGCGTCTTTTCCAATGAGTCAACCCTTTGCGTGAGATGGCCAAAGTATTGGAGTTTCAACTTTATCAACATTCCTTCCAAAGAACACCCAGGACTGATCTCCTTTGAATGATCTGATTGGATCTCCTTGCAGTCCAAGGGACTCTCAAGAGTCTTCTCCAACACCACAGTTCAAAAGCATCAATTCTTCGGCACTCAGCCTTCTTCACAGTCCAACCCTCATCCATACATGACTACTGGAAAAACCATAGCCTTGACTAGATGGACCTTTGTGGGCAAACTCTCACATGCATGCATGACTACTGGAAAAACAATAACTTTGACTCTATGGACTTCTGTCAGCAAAGTAATGTCTCTGCTTTTTAGTATGCTGTTTAGGTTTATCATAGCTTTTCTTACAAGGAGCAGGCATCTTTTAATTTCATGACTGCAATCACATTCTACAGTGATTATGGAGCCTAAGAAACTAATGTCGAGTTTCCATTGTTTCCCCATCTATTTGCAATGAAGTGATGGGACCAGATGCCATGATCTTCGTTTTCTGAATGTTGAGCTTTAAGCCAACTTTTTCACTCTCTTCTTTCAATTTCATCAAGAGGCTTTTTAGTTCCTCTTCACTTTCTGCCATAAGGGTGGTGTCATCTACATATCTGAGGTTATTGATATTTCTCCCGGCAATCTTGATCCCAGCTTGTGCTTCTTCCAGCCTAGCGTTTCTCATGATGCACTCTGCATATAAGTTAAATAAGCAGAGTGACAATATACAGCCTTGACGTACTCCTTTTCCTATTTGGAACCAGTCTGTTGTTCCATGTCCAGTTCTAACTGTTGCTTCCTGGCCTGCATATAGGTTTCTCAAGAGGCAGGTTAGGTGGTCTGGTATTCCAGTCTCTCAGAATTTTCCACAGTTTCTTGTGATCCACACAGTCAAAGGCTTTGGCATAGTCAATAAAGCAAAAATAGATGTTTTTCTGGAACTCTCTTGCTTTTATGCTTAAGAGTTTCTAAAACTCAATTTCCTCTTCATTCGGGTACCCTGATCACTACAAAAGATACCCATGAAGCCCACTTTACCTTACATAACTGTAACATCATGTAAAGCTTGGTATTTTAGGAGACAAATTATCTATGTTAATAACTTAAAATTTGTTTCCCCATTTTTAATAACTTGTAATTCAATATGAATTTCATGAGAAATACCTCAGTGTCATTGTAAAATACTTCTGAGATTAGTAAAATTACATTTTATTTATACATTATTATGAAGAAAATTGGCATAAGATATTGAATCCTTCTCATGAATATGGCTTCATTCATCAATTTAATTCTCATGAGTTTATTTCAGTAGAAATTTATAATTTTTTTAAAAACTCTTGTACAATTTTATTTAATTATTCAGTATTTTCAGTTACTGATGCCATATCTTAAAAACTATTTTATTTTGGTAAACTATTCATTAACATAAAGATGATCATTTTATCAATTTTTAAGTGTACATTTAGTGGCATTAGATACATTCACATTATTGTGCAACCATCACCACTGTCCATCTCCAGGATTTTTAATTGTTCTTGTTGTTCAGTTGCTCAGTTGTGTCCAACTCTTTGTGACCTCATGGTCTGCAGTACGCCAGGCTTCCCTATCCTTCACTGTCTCCCAGAGTTTGCTCAAACTCGTGTCCATTGAGTCAGGGATGCCATTCAACCATCTCATCCTCTGTCACCACATTCTCCTCCTGCCTTCAATCTTTCCCATAATCAGGCTCTTTTCCAATAAGTCAGCTCTTTGGATCATGTGGCTAAAATATTTAAGCTTCAGCATTAGTCCTTCCAATGAATATTCAGGTTTGATTTCCTTAGGATTGACTGGTTTGATCTCCTTGCTGTCCAAGGGACTCTCAAGAGTCTTCCCCAACACCACAGTTCAAAAGCATCAATTCTTCAGTGCTTCACCTTCTTTATGGTCTAACTCTCACATGCATACATGACTACTGGAAAAACAATAACTTTGACTCTATGGATTTCTGTCAGCAAAGTAATGTCTCTGCTTTTTAGTATGCTGCTTAGTTTTATCATAGCTTTTCTTACAAGGAGCAGGCATCTTTTAATTTCATGACTGCAATCACATTCTACAGTGATTTTGGAGCCTAAGAAACTAAGGTCGAGTTTCCATTGTTTCTCCATCTATTTGCAATGAAGTGATGGGACTGGATGCCATGATCTTAGTATTTTGAATATTGAGTTTTAAGCCAGCTTTTTCACTCTCCTCTTTCTCTTTCATCAAGATGCTGTTTATTTCCTCTTCACTTTCTGCCATAAGGATGGTGCATACCTTAGGTTTTTGATATTTCTCCCAGCAATCTTGATTCCAACTTGTGCTTCATCCAGCCCAGCATTCTTCATGATGTACTCTGCATAAAAGTAAATAAGGAGGGTGACAATATTCAGCTGTGATATAATCCTTTCCCAACTTTGAACCAGTCTGCTGTTCCATGCTTGGTTCTAGTGACTGTTTCTTGACCTGCATATGGGTTTCTCAGGAGGCAGATAAGGTGGTCAGAAATTCCCATCTCTTTAAGAAATTTTGTTGTGATCCACACAGTCAGAGACTTTAGCATAGTCAATGAATCAGAAGTACATGGTGGTTTTTTTGGAATTCTCTTGCTTTTTCTGTGATCCAACAGATGTTAGTAATTTGATCTCTGGTTCCTCTACCTTTTATAAATCCAGCTTGAACATCTGCAAGTTCACGGTTCATGTACTGTTGAAGCCTGGCTTGGAGAATTTTGAGCATTTTCTTGCTAGCATGTGAAATGTGGGCTATTGTATAGTAGTTTGAACATTCTTTGGCATTGCCTTTCTATGGGGTTGGAATGAAAACTGACCTTTTCCATTTTAAAATTTCCAAAAGGAATTTCCTTTTACATTGAAAAACTGACAATTTCAATCCTTTTCCATGTGGCCACTGCTGAGTTTTTTAAATTTGTTGGAATATTTGTTGGCATATGTGAAAGTGCAGCACTTTCACAACATCATCCTTTAGGATCTGAAAAAGCTAAACTGGAATTCCATCACCTCCACTAGCTTTGTTTGTAGTGTTGCTTCCTAAGGCTCACTTGACTTCACACTCCATGATGTCTGGCTCTAGTTGAGTGATCACACCATTGTGGTTATCTGGGCCATTAAGATTTTTTTGTATATTTTTTCTGTGTAATCTTGCCACCTTTTCTTAATAGCTTCTGCTTCTGCTTTGTCCATACCGTTTCTGTCTTTTATTGTACTCGTCTTTTCATGAAACGTTTTCTTGGGATCTCTAATTTTCTTGAAGAGATCTCTAGTCTTTCACATTCTATTGTTTCCCTCTATTTCTTTGCATTGTTTGCTTAGAATGGCTTTCTTATGTCTCCTTGCTAGTTTTTGGAACTCTCCATTCAGACGGGTATATGTTTCCTTTTCTCTTTTGCCTTTCACTTCTCTTCTTTCCTCAACTCTTTGTAAGCCCTCCTCAGACAACCATTTTGCCTTTTGCATTTCATTTTCTTGGGGATGGTTTTGATCACCACCTCCTGTACTGTGTTATGAACCTCTGTCCATAGTTCTTCAAGCACTTTGTCCATAAGATCTAACACCTTGAATCTATTTGTCACTTCCACTGTATAATTGTAAGGGATTTTATTTAGGTCATACCTGAATGGCCTAGTGGTTTTTCCTACATTCTTCAATATAAGTCTGAATTTGGCAATGAGTTCATGATCCGAGCCACAGTCAGCTCCCAGTCTTGTTTTTGCTGGTTGTATTGAGCTTCTCCATCTTTGGCTGCAAAGAATATAATCAATCTGATTTTAGTATTGACCATCTGGTGATGTCCGTGCGTAGAGTCATCTCTTGTGTTGTTGAAAGAGGGTGTTTGCTATGACCAGTGCATTTTCTGGGCAAAACTTTTAACCTTTGCCCTGCTTCATTCTGTACTCCAAGGCCAAATTTGCCTGTTACTCCAGGTATTTCTTTACTTCCTATTTCTGCTTTCCAGTTCTCTATAATGGAAAGGACATCTTTTGGGGGTGTTAGTTCTAAAAGATCTTGTAGGTCTTCTTAGAACTATTCAACTTCAGCTTCTTTGGCATCAGTGGTTGAGGCTAGTCTTGGATTACTGTGATATTAAATAGTATTCCTTGGAAATGAACCAAACTCGTTCTGGTGTCTTTGAGATTGCACCAAAGAATTGTATTTTTTACTCTTCTGTTGTCTATGAGTTCTACTCCATTTCTTCTAAAGAATTCTTGCTCACAGTAGTAGATATATGGCCATTTGAGTTAAATTTGCCCACTCCTGTCCATTTTAGTTCTGTTTCCTAAAATGTCGATGTTCACTCTTGTCATCTCCTGTTTGACCACTTCCAGTTTACCATTTTCATGGACCTAACATTCCAGGTTCCTATGCAATATTGTCCTTTACAGCATCAAACTTTACTTTCACTACCAGACATATCCGTATCTGGGTGTTGTGTCCACTTTGGCTCAGCCTCTTAATTCCTTCTAGAGCTATTTCTCTCCTCTTCTCCAGTACATTTTAGGCACCTACCAACCTGGGGAGGTCATCTTTCAGTGTCATATCTTTTTTCCTTTTCATACTGTTAATGGGGTTCTCAAGGCAAAAATTTATACAGGACTTTTCATAATCCTAAACTGAACTCTATCCTTTTAAGTTAGAATGCTTAATTACTTCTTTTGCCTTATTATTTCCTATTTAATTCTGATAAAGGATAACTATTTATTTCATACATGAAAAACTCTCAAGAGTCTATTATCCTTGCTAATAGTTTATCTTGAGATTCTTTTGTATTTACTGTATAAACTTTCAAGTTGTCCTAAAACATGAACTGTGTTGTTTCCTGATATTGTAACGTAACTTAATTTTTGTATGGAGAAGGAAATAGCAACCCACTCCAGCACTCTCGCCTGGAAAATCCCATGGACAGAGGAGCCTGGTAGGCTACAGTCCATGGGGTCACAAAGAGTTAGACACAACTGAGCGACTTCACTTTCACTTTCTTTAATTTTGTAGGTTGTATCTAAACAAAGGGAATGCAACAGTTTTCAGCTTAGAGCTTACACTGGATAGAGGTTATAGCTTTTGCCACATACTGAGTTCAAGTTAAAGCCAAATTTACTATCCTTATTTCTTGTAAATCATATGTTATAGCACTTTATTTCTCTATTCTAAATCTTGGATTTTTCCCTTACTTTCCTAAATTTCTGCTAATTTTCCTTTCAGTTGGGTATAATTAGCTATTTAACTCAGTTTCTGAGGTTTTCAATTCTTGATTTTAATTTTCTCCAGTGTACCTGTTCTTTTATTCATATCAACTCTTCTCATTACTCCTCCTCTTCATATTTTGTTTCTAAATGATTTTTACATGTTTGAAAAAGGGTCCTATTTTAGTTTCTCTGGGTGCTAATCTTCTTGTATGTTGTTCTTGTATTCTCTTCTTTATGTTAAAATGTTTGACATTGAAATTTTTTCTGTCAGCCTATCTTCTGCTACTCCCTACAATCCCGTAGTCATCCCATAAACTTTAATACTATATGTTCCTCCAGAGTTATTTCATTTTTGTCCTAGCACGTGCTCAATAGATTTCAAAAGTGATTTTATTTGTCCCTTTATATATTGCCTTATAGATATATAAACCAAGGGAATACAACAATTTTGAGCTCAGTCCTTGCACTGAATGGAGACTATAGCTTTTTTCACATAACGAATTCAAGCTAAAGTCAAGTTTCCTACTCCATCCTGACCTGTAGGTGATTACTTTTGCATCCTCTATCCTAGAGGGGGGACTATTGCCAGGCTTTATATATCATGCAGGTATCTCATTTCTAGAGTCTGAAATGTGTGGGTCCAAAGAAAAATTCTTACAGCCACAAGATAACCCAGACACCCAGTCAGTCATTATATCTTATTTCTGGACCTATTTCTTTCCAATTGTCTGTCACAATTGTGTCAAGTTCATTCTGATTTTGTACACTGAGAATTTTTTCATTAAATTTTTTTCTCCTATATTTACAAGTTTTTTTCTGTTATTTTTAATCCAGTATTTCTGTGGGTAGAAGAAAGGCCATTAGGTTTATTACATTTTATTTCATACTGCTAACTCAGAAAAAAATAAAATAGCAAGTATTATGTTGCACTTTGGGCTCAAGGAGGAAAACATGATTTTGCAGCATCATGGACATCAAGACTAGGTGGCTTTTGGAAATTAAAAACAATTTGATAATTACTGTGTAGTTCTTTGCTAGATAAAACAATAAGATTTAAAAAAAAAAAAAAGATCAGAATCAGTCAAGTTGTTGGACAGAGAATACACTTAAAACACATTGTCTAAATCTGAAGATAGAGACGCTTATATTCCCATAAGCAGTCAAGTCTCAGAAGACTCCTATTTCTGGCTCTTTTCTTTTCAGGAGAATATTTTCCTTCGTATCCACATATGGAATTTTAACTGCACAACCAAAATCCATATATGTCTGTACTTGTAGAAATTAACTTTCGAACGCCACGTTTTATCAAGTTTCTTGGCAGAACTGGCTTTACAAGAAACACTGTTGCAAACTCTTTTGCCTTTCATGAACTGTAACATTTTGAACCACGTTCAGTTTAGTTCAGAACCACATAAATAGCATCATTTCCCTCAGAATTTCTCATAAATGTACTAGGAGATACTACCTTTATTTATTAAGAATACTAAGTACATTTTTAAAAGGTATTCTTCCCTTAATTCAAATCCTGAGAACAGTTGTTAAAAATCCTAAATCTTGGAGTTTGATTATAACCACATTTTAATAAAGAGATAAATGCTGGGAAAAGTTGAGAGATCTTCACCTAATTCATTTTATAGTGAATCTTATTACTTAAGAAGATTTGGCTACTGACCAAATTAAATGTCCCTTATTCCCTTGCTTTTAAAAGGAAGAAGTCTCAAACTAATCTGACTAAAGTACAATGATTTAGTCTACTTTTATTCTAGTTCAGTACCGAACATTGAAAACTATAGATACATGAATACAGATGCTTTATTAAGAAGTGACAGAGAAACAAAAAGAAATATAAGGCAAGGAAGAATGGGAAAGAAAGAGACAGTGCATTACGCAGAGGTCCTTTCTTCATGAAGAAACTCAAACCTCCCCTCTATTGCTTGCAACATCGGCAGATGGGCTCTAGAGAAAACATCATGCTCCAAACTGAGAGGGACTTTGTCTGTCTGCTTCCACCATCTTCCACTGGTCAGCGTTTGCCCACAGGGAGTTCCAGTTTGCATCTGACAGGTCAGATGATGGAACTGCCCAGGTGTACATGGGAAGTATGTCTCCTCAGCAGCAGCTTGAACTGAGCGAAGGATCAAGTGCTCCAGAGACAGGTAAACCAATAATCTAAAACAGTGCATGTGAGTGAGTGAAGTTGCTCAGTCGTGTCTGACTCTTTGCAACCCCATGGAATGTAGCCTACAGGCTCCTCTGTCCATGGAATTTTCCAGGCAAGATTACTGGAGTGGGTTGCCATTTCCTTCTCCAGGGAATCTTTCCAACCCAGGGATCGAACCCAAGTCTCCTGCATTGAGACACTTTACCATCTGAGTCACCAGAGAAGTCCTGCATAAATGTATAAACAGTGCATAAGAGGTGTCAAGTAGCACATTCATAGTCTGACCATTTTTTCTTCATCAAACATGCTTGAGTGTCATGTGGCACGAAGTTCCCTTTCTTAAATCCCTTCAGTTCCTCTTGTTGGATTTTAAACAGACGTGAGTGAGAGAGGTCTTTCATTCTCAGAAAGACCATAGGTCAGTTTGAAGCATACAATTCTGAAGGAGGTTGAGCATAAAAATTAGATACTGACCTTCTAGTCTTCTTATCCAGTCTCAAGCCATGTAGAGTGTAGTGGCTCCGGGCAATCGATTCCAGTGCTGCATCCCTGGTAAGCTTACCTTGAAATTTCAAAAGAGATTTACGATCAGTAGAAATTGGAATTTTCTGCCCAAAAGGCATTATTTTCACCCTAGAGTCATCCTTTTTAGTTATAAAAATATCTTCTTAAAGCATATAAACCTAGGGAGATAAATACTGTTGTTATTCAGTCACTCAGTCTTGTCCTACTCTTTGTGACCCCATGGCCTGCAGCACACCAGGCTTCCCTGTCCTTCACTATCTTCTGGAGCCTGCTCCAACTCATGTCCATTTAGTTAGTAAAGCCATCCAACCTTCTCATCCTCTGTCATCCCATTATCCTCCTGCCTTCAATCTTTCCCAGTATCAAGGTCTTTTCAATGAGTTGGTTCTTCACATCAGGTGGCCAAAATATTGGAGTTTCAGCTTCAGCATCAGTCCTTCTGATGAATGAATGTTCAGGGTTAATTTCCTTTAGGATGGACTGGCTGGATCTCCTTACAGTCCAAGGGCCTCTCAAGAGTCTTCTCCAACACCACAGTTCAAAAGCATAGATTCTTGGGTGTTCAGCTTCCTTTATGGTTCAACTCTCACATCCATACATGACTATTAGAAAAAACAACGTTTTAACTAGATGGACCTTTGTTGCCAAAGTAATATCTCTACTTTTAAATATGCTGTCTAGGTTGGTCATAACTTCTCTCCCAAGGAGAAAGTGTCTTTTAATTTCATGACTTCAGTCACCATCTGCAGTGATTTTGGAGCCCAAAAAATTAAAGTCTGTCACTGTTTCCATTGTTTCCCCACCTATTTCCCATGAAGTGATGGGACCAGATGCCATGACCTTCATTTTCTGAATGTTGAGCTTTAAGCCAACTTTTACACTCTCCTTTTTCACTTTCATCAAGAGGCTTTTTAGTTCCTCTTCACTTTCTGCCATAAGGGTGGTGTCATCTGCATATCTGAGGTTATTGATATTTCTCCTGGCAATCTTGATTCCAGCTTGTGCTTCCTCCAGTCCAGCATTTCACAAGATGTACTCTACATATAAGCTAAACAAGCAGGATGACAATAAACAGTCTTGATTTTCTCCTCTCCCAATTTTGAACCAGTTGGGTTAAGAAGTGATTTTAATCAGTAAATTAAAACCAGTAAATTAGACTAGTATTCTCTCTGTAAGTTGTCCTATATGAAAGATGTTCTCTGAACTATAATTTATTTTAACACACTTTACATGAATAGATCTCAGAAGTCACTTTAAAAAATAGTAAGTCATAGTTGAGTCTCTCCTTGGTTTCTTTTAGGTTTTATCTATGGATTGCAAAAATAAATTTGTTTAAATGTTATATGTCCTTCCATTGTGTTTTGAAAGAGGAATCACAAATAGTTCCTCACACTAGCTTCTGACTTGCAGAAATAAAAATACATAAACCAGATGGAGCTCTTTATGTAAAAGACAGTATGTAAAAGTCTAGTAAATAGACTACATTCTACAGGACTATATCTCATAGTGTACATGTAATATATAATATATACTATAGACAAGTATGTCTTTTGGGAGGGAGGATTAGAAATGTAATCAGTGCAAAAAGAAAATAAGCAAGGAAAAAATAAAGTGGCAAGCCAATATCTTGTACAAACTAATGTACTTTGAATTGAGGAACATGTTAACTCAAGTATATGAACTCAGGGAACGCCAAAGTTTTAAAATGAAAATAGAGTAGGAAGAAATGCATTTCAAACTGTATCTTATGTTCCTTCTTCTTTATCTGGTGATTTTTCACGGATTTTTAAAGTCAGGTGAGTTCAGTTAAGTTCAATCGCTCAGTCGTGTCTGACTCTTTGTGACCGCATGAATCGCAGCATGCCAGGCCTCCTTGTCCATCACCATCTCCCGGAGTTCACTCAGACTCACGTCCATCGAGTCAGTGATGCCATCCAGCCATCTCATCCTCAGTCGTCCCCTTCTCCTCCTGCCCCCAATCCCTCCCAGCATCAGAGTCTTTTCCAATGAGTCAACTCTTCGCATGAGGTGGCCAAAATACTGGAGTTTCAGCTTCAGCATCATTCCCTCCAAAGAAATCCCAGGGCTGATCTCCTTCAGAATGGATTGGTTGGATCTCCTTGCAGTCCAAGGGACTCTCAAGAGTCTTCTCCAACACCACAGTTCAAAAGCATCAATTCTTCGGTGCTCTGCCTTCTTCACAGTCCAACACTCACATCCATTCATGGCCACAGGAAAAACTACAGCCTTGACTAGACAGACCTTAGTCGGCAAAGTAATGTCTCTACTTTTCAATATGCTATCTAGGTTGGTCATAACTTTCCTTCCAAGGAGTAAGCGTCTTTTAATTTCATGGCTGCAGTCACCATCTGCAGTGATTTTGGGGCCCCAAAAAATAAAGTCTGACACGGTTTCCACTGTTTCCCCATCTATTTCCCATGAAGTGATGGGACCAGATGCCATGATCTTCGTTTTCTGAATGTTGAGCTTTAAGCCAACTTTTTTGCTCTCCACTTTCACTTTCATCAAGTGGCTTTTTAGTTCCTCTTCACTTTCTGCCATAAGGGTGGTGTCATCTGCATATCTGAGGTTACTGATGTTTCTCCTGGCAATCTTGATCCCAGCTTGTGCTTCTTCCAGCCCAGGGTTTCTCATGATGTACTCTGCATATAAGTTAAATAAGCAGGGTGACAATATACAGCCTTGACATACTCCTTTTCCTGTTTGGAACCAGTCTGTTGTTCCATGTCCAGTTCTAACTGTTGCTTCCTAACTTGCATATGGGTTTCTCAAGAGGCAGGTTAGGTGGTCTGGTATTCCCATCTCTTTCAGAATTTTCCACAGTTTATTGTGATCCACACAGTCAAAGGCTTTGGCATAGTCAAGAAAGCAGAAATAGATGTTTTTCTGGAACTCTCTTGCTTTTTCCATGATCCAGCACATGTTGGCAATTTGATCTCCGGTTCCTCTTCCTTTCCTAAAACCAGCTTGAACATCTGGAAGTTCGTGGTTCACGTATTGCTGAAGCCTGGCTTGGAGAATTTTGAGCATTACTTTACTAGCATGTGAGATGAGTGCAATTGTACAGTAGTTTGAGCATTCTTTGGCATTGCCTTTCTTTGGGATTGGAATGAAAACTGACCTTTTCCGGTCCTGTGACCACTGCTGAGTTTTCCAAATTTTCTGGCAAATTGAGTGCAGCACTTTCACAGCATCATCTTTCAGGATTTGAGATAGCTCAACGAATTCCATCACCTCCACTAGCTTTGTTCATAGTGATGCTTTCTAAGGCCCGCTTGATTTCACATTCCAGGATGTCTGGCTCTAGGTGAGTGATCACACCATCATGATTATCTTGGTCATGAAGATATTTTTTGTACAGTTCTTCTATGTATTCTCACCACCTCTTCTTAATATCTTCTGCCTCTGTTAGGTCCATACCATTTCTTTCCTTTATCGAGCCCATCTTTGCATGAAATAGTCCCTTGGTGTCTCTAATTTTCTCGAAGAGATCTCTAGTTCTTCCCATTCTGTTGCTTTCCTCTATTTCTTTTCATTGATCACTGAGGAAGGCTTTTTTATCTCTTCTTGCTATTCTTTGGAACTCTACATTCAGATGCTTATATCTTTCCTTTTCTCCTTTGCTTTTCACTTCTCTTCTTTTCACAGCTATTTGTAAGGCCTTCTCAGACAGCCGTGTTGCTTTTTTGCATTTCTTTTCCATCGGGATGGTCTTGATCCTTGTCTCCTGTACAATGTCACAAATCTCCATCTATGGTTCATCAGGCACTCTATCTATCAAATCTATTCCCTTAACTCTGTTTCTCACTTCCACTGTATAATCATAAGGGATTTGATTTAGGTCATACCTGAATGGTCTAGTGGTTTTCCCTACTTTCTTCAATTTAAGTCTGAATTTGCCAATAAGGTGTTTATGATTTGAGCCACAGTCAGCTCCCGGTCATGTTTTTGTTGATTGTATAGAGTTTCTCCATCTTTGGCTGCAAAGAATATAATCAATCTGATTTTGGTGTTGACCATCTGGTGATGTCCATGTGTAGAGTCTTCTCTTGAGTTGTTGGAATAGGGTGTTTGCTATGACCAGTGCATTCTCTTGGCAAAACTCTATTAGTCTTTGCCCTGCTTCATTCTGCATTCCAAGGCCAAATTTGCCTGTTACTCCAGGTGTTTCTTGACTTCCTACTTTTGCATTCCAGTCCCCTATAATGAAAAGGACATCTTTTTGGGGTGTTAGTTCTAAAAGGTCTTGTAGGTCTTCATAGAACCATTCAACTTCAGCTTCAAATAACTTTGAATTTGTCTTTGTCCAACTTCAATATTCTATTCTTTTGGAAATTTGAAATTATCCTCTAAATGTATATATGAATCAACCATGGTGATATGTCACACATCGATTCGGCTATTTTGTAGTACCCAGCAATTCAAACACTAATCTAGATGTTGCTGCGGAGGTATTTTGTAGGCATGCTTGACATTTACAATCAGTAGACTTGAAGTCAAGGAGATTGTCTGCAATAATCTGGTTGAGCCTCAACCAGTCATTTGAATGACCTTTAGAGTGTGACTGAAGTTTTCTAAAAAGAAGCTGTTTTGCTTCTCAGCTGCATTCTTTAACCTGCTTATAAATTTCCAGCCTGTCCTCTGGCCTATGGATGTCAGGCTTGCCCAGCCAGATCCCACAATCATGTAAGCCAATTCCTTGGAAAAAAAACCCGTGTCTATGTGAAAGCAAAAGCTACTCAGTCATGTCGGACTCTTTGCGACCCCATGGACTATACAGTCCATGGGATTCTCCAGGCCAGGATGCTAAATTTGGTTGCTGTTCCCTTCTCCAGGGGATCTTCCCAACCCAGGGACCAAACCCACGTCTCCTGCATTGCTGGTGGATTCTTTACCAGCTGAGCCCCCAGGGAAGCCCGAGAATACTGGAGTAGGTAGCCTATCCCTTCTCCAGGGTATCTTTTCTGACCCAGGAATCAAACCAGGGTCTCCTGCATTGCAGCTGTGTTCTTTACCATCTGAGCTACCAGGGAAGTCCATGTGTCTGTGTGTATTTCTGTTATTCTGGTAGAACTCTGATTGATATAACCTTCAAACTTTGACTGTCAAACACAGTAATCAAAATTATGAACAAAATAATCAGTACTTTCAATATCAGTAATGAATTTGGTTTGAAGTGGCACAAATCCTCAAAACCAAAGAGGCTGTTTGGATTGTTCTCCTTGATTATGAATCAACTATGTTCTGAAAGTCTGACATTGCTATAGAAAGGTGGTTTTATATATGAGCCTATATTTAGAGGTTTACCTCATTTTCTGAATAGTTTCTCGATTCATATTCTTAGGAGTTTGTTTGTCGGCACATACCTTCACAGTTGCAAGCATGTGGATCATAGGTGATAATTTTAGGTAGACAAGTAATGAGCTCATGTTGGAATAAAAAATTGTCATCAGCAACAAAAATGTTCTCAATTTTTATACAATTATGAATTGCTTACTTTCACACGAAATGTTTCAAATACTTTCAGTAAAATAACTCATTCATTTTAGCATGCTCCATTTTCAAATATGCTCTCAGTCTTTGTTTTCTTTATTTCAAAACATTCAGGCAATTCTCTCAAAAAAACAATACAGATTTTTTTGCTAATCTAACAAAGAGTGCTACCCAATTGACATTACACACATTGAAACAAAATATTTTGAGTGAACATTCATTTCTGTATATATAGATTTATTAACACTTCTTAAAATGCAGGTAATGGGAAAGCAAAAATTAAGAAGATGAAGATGGAATAAGTGGAATCGCAGAGTCAAAACCAGCTCTCACACTAGAGTTGCCACTTTGGCACTTGCTAATCAAGGTGCATCCATGTAAACACTGAAAGACCAAAGGCAACCAAGAAGCAGAGGACTTGACCTCACTCATTCTCCAGAGACATTTGCCCTTCAAATCCCTCTTCCCTGACTTCCAAGACTGGAAGGACTGTAGCCTGAGAAGGTGGAGGACTTGATAAGCCCCTCCATTCCAATATACAGCTGAGCCTCACAAATGGAAAAAACCCTGATGCTGGGGAAGATTGAAGGCAGGAGGAGAAGGGGACAAGAGTGGATGAGATGGTTGGACAACACCACTGATTCGATGGACATGAGTTTGAGTAAACTCTGGGAGTTGGTGATGGGCAGGGAAGCCTAGTGTGCTGAAGTCCATGGGTAGCAAAGAGTCGGACACAACTGAGTGACTAAACTGAACACAAAGGGAAGAGAATGCCTTTGCAGTAGATATGAAATTGTAACGAGTGAACTAATTTCAGTGATGAAAAAGTGACAGAAGTGTTACAGAATTAGTTTTCTCTACCAGGTGCTTAGGACACAAGCCAGAAAGGGAGACTTGACACAGTAGATTCGAAAGCAGTGATTGAAACAAAAATTTTAAAAAATGCTTCATGCTTGTATCTCCAAAGTAACTGAGATGTTTCATAAGTCAATTGGTTATAGATTCGTTATTACTATTCTAAAAAAATACTGTGTTGTAATATGGTTAATGTGCTTAAACACAGAGTCCAAAAACATTAGGAAATTGTGGTTACAGTTATTTGAAATAAATAGGCTTAGATAGAAGGTTAGATTGAAATATATTTGTGTTCTTAAAGAATTTGTGTTTGCAGGGTTTACAGGGTTTATATGTCAATTTTTTTTCTTTTCTCCATTGATCACCTATTCAATTGTCAACTAAATAAAAAGGTTATACAACCTGAAAGTTGAGAATTATGTTTTATTCAGTGGGCAAAAATGAGGACTTAAGCCCAGCATCTCAGTTATCTCTTATAACTGCTCTGAAGAGGTAAGAGAAAAAACAAGCTCCATAGGAGGTTTTGCAACAAAGACAAGGTAGTTGGAACTTAAAAAGATTATTGTTAATTAAAGAAAACCAGACATCTCAAGTTAATGAATTTAGCACTTTTCTGTTGGGGAAGATGCAAGCATCTAGGCTCACTGAAATCATTCCTTTGTTTGCACCTCAGCTATCTGGGGCCAGTATCCTGCACTTTCTCACCCTGAGAATCCTCATGGTGCCTCATTTGGGGTGGTAAGGAACTGGCTGCTAGATGGTGGGCATCCTGTTTCCATCCTGAGTTCCCTCAGGGCTCACTGTTGAGCAGCTGTAATGTGATAATTAGATGGCTGTAACACCTTTTGTTTACTGATGTGGCAGGCAACATATTTCATTGACACTGTAAAGTGTTGTATTGTTTTATAAATTAAACATAATTTTGTAAATAATAATGTTAACCTAAAATGTTAATCCTATCTCTCACCTGAGTTTTCATCTAACTACCATAAAATCTTTATCCTCACCTCTGTAAGTAATTCAGATTCCTTATTCCACTTCTCATTTCCCGTTCAGCCTTCAACCCTTGCCTTCACCTTTAGAAAAGTACAGAACCTATTCTTCCTAGGATAAAAACTCTAACCTCCTCAAATTCATCTCATGCAGTCATAAGAGTGAGGTTTTTGAAACACCAACTGATCATATCCACTCTCTTTCAAAATTTGTCAATAGCTCTCCATTTCCCACACAATGAAGAATTTAGCTTTGTGTTTGCAATGAAGATTTTTTTTTTTAATATTCAGAGTATGGTGTCTCTCGCTCCCAATTTCTTTTCCATTCTCAGTCCCTTTCATCTGTTTGCTACTGGCTCTCCAATCTCACCTCTCACCTCTTCTTTCTTAAAAGTTTGCAGTCAAATAATACTAGTCTCATTATAGTTACTTTCAAACATTATCAACCCCTTTGCTCTTTTTTCCCATGATCATAAAATGTTCCCTCCTACCGCTAAGAGTACCACCACCTTCGTTTTCCCTCCAGTGAGATTTCTACTTTCTTATTGAGTATTGAACTCATCCAGGAACAGAATAGGTTGGTCTGAGTCTCAGTGTATTAAGTGTTTTAAGTGTTCTTTGTTTGTGCTCCCATTTTCTCATTAAATTTATTACAGAAATATAATTTTTATCTATGTGCTACCTTGGACTATGATCAGTTTGACAGGAGAGATGTTATACTCATCTTTGATATCCAGTGTTTAGAATATTGACTGACATATGAAATAATTTTGATACTCTTTTAGAAAGAATTGCATCACTAAATAACATTTGTAAGATTCATCTATTCAAACTTACTATACATTTACTTAAGAATACTATTACTTAGCTCAAATCTTTATTCAAAAATACATCACAATAAATTTGGCTAGATGATCTGTTACACACAAAGGAAAACACAGACTGATTGTAACATATCTTCATGTACAACACGAGAAATCATTAAGAAAGGAAATGATGTATTTGTTATGATCCCTTAGGTGGCTTGAGTTGGTCCCACACACAAGTTCTTTCTACATCCTGAGGCATGATTTGTTGACATGAAGCCAAGATAAGTCACGTTTTGTCATCTTTTCTGATTTTTGGGGCAGTCCATTTCTGACATGGTAAGTTCTCCTCTTCCCTTCTATTAAAAGAGAGACCAATGGAGATGCCTTAATTACAGAAGAGGTTTACCATGGGGGCTTTTTCTCTTCATATGGACATGAGTTTGAGTGCACTCCAGGAGATGGTGAAGGACAGGGAAGACTGGCATGCTGCAGTCCATGGGGTCACAAAGAATCGGACACAACTGAGTGACTGAACAGCAACCAACCATCTCAGATAGTAATTCTATCTTTTGTATCTTTGATCCTTCTTGTTTCTTCTCTCTTTACCAAAACACATTTTGAGTAGTTACTAACGTTTGTAAATGTATAATAAAGTCTTCTCTGCTAATCACTGTAAGGTCTTATTGCTTCCCTCCGTGATTCCCTGTAGCATTTTTTCCCTTGTAGTTACTAAAGTTTGTGAATGTATACATTCTTCCACGGTAATCACTGTAAGGTCTTATCGCTTCCCTCCATGATTTCCTGTAGCATTTTTTCCCTATACTATTCACTTTTCCATTTAATTCTTTCTCCAACTGATAACAAATGATGTGTGGTCTATCTCTAAATATGATATGAAGTGTGAAGTTTAGTCGCTCATTCATGCCCAACTTTCTGTGACCCCCATGGACTATATCCCATCAGCTCCACTGTCCATGGCATTTTCCAGCAAGAGTACTGGAGTGGGTTGCCATTCCCTTCTCCAGGGGATCTTCTGGATCCAGGGATCAAACCCAGGTCCCCCACATTTCAGGAAGATTCTTTACTGTCTAAGCCACCATGGAAGCCCAAATATATAATGTAAGCTGGCATGTTAACAAATGGATACTATCTCAGCATCAGTTTTCCCAAGCCTGAGACAAGGGAGCATACTCTGACCCCTTATTTGGGGAAGTAATTATAAGGGAGAAAAGTGGAGGACTGGGAAACATGAAACCAGGAAAGACTGCCAATTCAAGGCTAAGTGCTTACTGCTCTGGACGATGGAGAACTAATTCCACTGAGGACTCTCTTAGGAGCTATGTAAAATAGTCCTTAGACTCATTCACCTTAGTTATGGATTCAGGGCGTACTTATCCATTGACCTCCCCCTCCTCAATGGCCAAAGGTTTGCCATACTTCCTGGTTTATCTTACCTCAGAATGGTGAGTGGATCCCTGCAGACACCCATGTAGAGACCACAGAGAATTCCCACACCAAAGTGAGATATATGTGATGCTTCTAAGGCATAGTATTTCAGGTTGTACTGCATGGTGGTGGTACACTAAGGCAAGAGTAAAAGATGGTTTAGAGAAGGCTGGTCTCCATAGTGCATGAGGAGGGACAGGGAAAGCATTGGAGATGGGGTGATCATCAAGTGGCACAAGATACTGGCTTCAGCCTCAATGAATTACTACAGTACAGAATGAAATGCTTTGGCAAAGTCAGTGAATATAAAGGAGAGATTTTTCCATTTCCCTTCTTCGGCATCTTACTTACAGGAATAATTTCATTCTGGCTCTGCTTAATGAGTTTTATGACCCTGGGCAAGTGAACACTTTGGCTGGACTCCAGTTTCTTCATTTATGAAATGAGATGATCACTGAGCTCCGCTGCAGCTGTTACTTTATGATTCTATGAATCTACATCTTCATAGCATACTAAAGCCTAAAATCCTACTATCCTTCCAGAAATATGTGTGTGTTAGTCACTCGGTCATTTCCAACTCTTTGCATCCCCATGGACTGTAGCCCACCAGGCTCCTTTGTCCATGGGATTCTCCAGGCACGAATACTGGAGTGGGTTGCCATTTCCTTCTCCAAATATGCACATTCATATTACTGTGCATTACTCTCCTTCTATACTCTCTGCTAGAATTTCTCCACGGCTAGGAGATCCCACTAAGGTTCATTTGGTTTCTCCTGTTCTGTACACTGATAATGATTTGTAAATTGCTTTGGAGTTTCCTAAATATTTATACAAGAAAAAAAATCTATAAAGAATGTAGCCTTGAAGAATATAGCTAACGTTGACTTCACGAAAATCTTAGTATATACCCATGGAAATGGTGACTTATAACTGCACACTAAATGGTAAATTTCCTGGGTGTTTCCACTAAGATGACAAAAAACAACTGAACTCTGAACTTATTCCCATGGCATCTAGACTAGGGGTCCCCAACCTTTGGTTCATGGATTGGTATCAATCTGTGGTCTGTTAGGAACTGGGTCACACAGCAGGAGGTGAGCAGCAGGCCAACCTGAAACCATTCCCTCACCCCAGCCCATGGAAAAATTGTCTTCCATAAGACTAGTCCCTGGTACCAAAAAGGTTGGGGACTGCTGCTGTAGACAACGGACAATCTGACACATGAATTATGCTTCCTCATCTCGATCCAGGTTCCCCCTTCTCTCCTAGTTCAAGAAACACTGGCTTGCTTTCTGCTTCTTACCAGTCTTAGCTCACCTCTGACTCAGTATCTTGCCATTTGTGTTCTTCCTGCATGGACTGCTCTGTCCTTCTGTATTTTCTCCTTGTCATTCATCTCTCAGAGCAAATATCATCCTCAAGAGAAGCCTGTCTTGCCCATACAGTCAAAATTCACTCCCATCACTCTGTATTTATTTGCTTTATTTTTGCTTCCCCAAACTACTACCATGAGATTTTTTGGTTATCTAGTTTATATTTGGACTTCCCTGATGACTCAGTGGTAGAGAATCTGCCTACAATACAGGAGATATGGATTCAATCCCTAGGTCAAGAAGATTCCCTGGAGAAGGAAATGGCAACCCACTCCAGTATTCTTGCCTGGAAAATCCCAGGGACAGAGGAGCCTGTCAGGCTACAGTCCATGGGGTCATAAAAGAGTTGAATTCGACTTAGCAACTAAACAACAACAAATTTATACTTAGTTATGCATTTATGTGTTGTCTGTCTCTAATAAAGAGTAGTCTTCCTTAGATTGTATCCCCTGTTTCTAGGAGAATATCTGGAACATAATCAATTCAAGATAAATATTTGTTGGCCAAATAAATGATTGCTGGGCAGCCCATGGTCAACATTCAAACAAAAGAGAACAAACATTGAACTTGAAACTAGAATTCTTAAGTTGTTTCTGATATGAGGTTATATAATCTGAGAATAATAGCAGGTATCCTGTATTGCACAGATTGGTGCTTTATGTTTCAACTTTATGTTTAATTATCTGACACTTTCCTTTAAAAAATATTCTATAAGAATGCATTCATGCATTCATTCTTTCATTCTTTATGCTTATGGTTTGAATCCCAGCCTCATTATATATTAGTTGTGACAACTTGTCCAAGTTGTTTAGCTACCATATGCCTCAGTTTCCTCACCTACAAAACAATGATGATGACAGTACCCACTTCATATATTATATCTGGAGTGCTTAGAAAGTACCTAACACAGTTTTAGCTACTATTTTTTTTTCATTCTATCATTTAGTAAACATTTCAATACTTTCCTATTTGTTTATTAGTTTTTAACACACAGTGAAAGAATCCACTTGTTTTTCTACCATCTTAATGCTGCTTTATGAATAAATTTATTTTGCACAATTATAGAATTAATTCTCTCAATTTACTTAATATGTGTATTTAAAACATTTGATGAAAATGATCCCCTTTATAATGATCACTGGTCTTCATGAATAGTGAGGAAAAAATCACATCTACTTTTTCAAGTCAATTTTCTTTTCATTTCAACATACTTCCAAAAAAGTTCATTTTATTGCACTATAATCTGTTTATTATAATTCAAAATAAAATTTTGAGAAAAGCAGTTACTGAAATTAATGAAAAAGATTTGTATATATAACTGCAATTGATGTGTATTTGTTGTTTTTCCAGAAGATTTGTAACTTTAAAAATATAGTAAATTAAACATTTTTCAGAATAGTTCTTATAATTTAAAATAGTTTATACCAAAAATGAAGTTTATACCAAAAATAGTTTATACCAAAAATGAAGTGAAAATATTATTCATAAATTATAGTTTATATCTATTTTTCCAGTTATAGTCAGAAGTGTTAATTTCTTACTAAGAACTTCATATGCTTCATTTTCTAATAATAGAAATATAAATGAAACTCCAAAGATGTTCTCCTAAATATATTTTAAAATTGAACAAACATCATTCCTTTATTTATTTGCAGTTAGCCATCTCTTCTATTTCCTGGAAAGATAAATCTAAATCTTTATCATTAGCCCCAAGTCCCCAGGTATACACCTGCATGGACATTCACTTGCACATAAAATAGGACCATCAGATATGAACCTTTTGATTTCCCTCTGCCTCCAGTCATAAAGATCTCTTCATTCACTTATATTCACTTTCTGTTTTCTGTGAAAGATCAAGAAAAGGACCCCATTTTCAAGTTCAATGCCTTAGTCCCCTTGACTTGCTGGAGTAGAGTATTAGATGTATATGATTTAGATGATATACCTGAATATGAATCCCAGTTCTGTTACTTAATAACCATGGAACAATGGTTATTACAATTTTCTGAATGCCTTTTGTTTCTCTTTTCTAAAGTAGATAGTAAGTGCTACTTTGTTGAATGATGATATTAAACATTATAAATTATGTGTTAAGCAACCAGTAATGTACACATGTTGTTTAGTTGCTAAGTCGTGATCAACTCTTTTGCAACCCCATGGACTATAGACCTCCAGGCTCTGGTGTCCATGGGATTTCCCAGGCTTAAATACTGAAATGGATTGCCATTTCCTTCCCCAGGGGGTCTTCCTAGCCTAGGAATCAAACTCATATCTCCCTCATTGGCAAGCAGATTCTTTACCACTGAGCAACCAGGGAAGCACATACAAGACCTATAAAAGTTTATTTTCTTCCTCTGCTTCTTTTTCCTCTTTTAAACCCGCAACTTGTCAAACTTCAATTGTGTATGTTGACACAAAAGATTTTCTTTCCTTTCATCCCTTTCTAACATCTCATTTTCTTATTTTTATCTTGTCTTTATCCAAATAAGACTTCCCTGGTGGCTCAGATGGTGAAGTGGCTGTCACAATGCAAGAGACACAGGTTCGATCCCTGAGTTGGGAAGATCCCCTGGAGAAGGAAATGGCAATCCAATCCACTCCAAGACTATTGCCTGGAAAATCCCATGGACAGAGGAGCCTGGTAGGCTACAGTCCATGGAGTCGCAAAGAGACAGACAGAACTGAGCGACTTCACTTTCACTTTATCCAAATAACCACCACTTTATCCACTTTATTCACTTTCACTTTCACTTTATCCAAATCACCACCACCACTCTTGGATTCTAAACTTCCTCTCTACTTACAGCCAAATTTCTCTAAAATTTTCTCTTGTCTTCATTTCCTCAGTTTCCTATGTATCCTTCTAGCTCCTGTAAACTGGCTTGAACACCATCATGTTATTAAAACTTCTCTCTGCAAGATTAACAAGAATCACTTGCTAATTGTATTATTTTCTTTAAGTTCCTTCTGCGTCTTATAGCCCTTGAAATTCTCACCTTTTATGGCTTTGGTGACATGATGCTATTTTCTCCTTCTCTCTAAGTGAGTCTCCTTATTCTAGTTCCTCTTACATACATGTAATTCCTCTTTTTTATTGATCATTATCCAAAATACTACCAAAGATGTTAACATTCTAAAACACAAAACTTAAAAATAATTATAAACTTTAATAATTGTAAGTTCATTAGTAGTCTAATTATATATTTCATTACAGTCCCTAGTGTGTGGGAAACCACTCTCACCACTATGATTCAACATAGTTTAGGCAGTCCTAGCTATGGCAATTAGAGAAGGAAACAGAAATAAAAGGAATCCAAATCAGAAAAGAAGAAGCAAAACTCTCACCTTGAAGATGACATGATACTATACATAGGAAACCCAAAAGAAACTATCAGAAAATTACTAGAGCTAATCATTGCATTTAGCAAAGTCATACAATACAAGGTCAACACACAGAAATCACTTGCATTCCTATACACTAGCAATGAAAACTCAGAAAGAGAAATTAAGGAATCAATCCCATTCACAATTGCAATAAAAAGAATTAAAAATCTAAGAATAAGCCTACTTAAGGAGACAAAAGAACTGTATATGGAAAATTATAAGACACTGATGAAAGAAATCAAAGATGACATAAACAGATGGAGACATATTCCATGTTCCTGCATAGAAAGAATCAATATCATGAAAATGACTATACTACCAAATTCAATCTACAGAGTCAATGCAATCCCTATCAAGTTACCAATGACATTTTTCACAGAACTAGAACAAAAAAATTCACAATTCATATAGAAAAACAAAAGACTCCAAATAGCCAAAGCAGTCTTACAAAAAATGGATCTGGAGGAATCAACATTCCTTACTTCAGAATACACAAAAAAGCTATAGACACGAAGACAATACAGTACTGGCACAAAAATAGAAGTATAGACCAATGGAACAAGATAGACAGCCCAGAGATAAACCCATGCACCTGTGGGTACCTTATTCTTAACAAAGGAGACAAGAATATATAATGGGGAAAAGACTGCCTTTTCAATAAGTGGTGCTGGGAAAACTAGACTGCTACATATAAAAGAGAAATTAGAACACTTCTTAACACCATGCACAAAGATAAACTCAAAATGGATTGAAGACCTAAATGTAAGATCAGAGACTATAAAACTCATAAAGGAAAATATAGGTAGAACACTCAGTGATCTAAATCAAAACAAGATCTTATGACCCACCTCCTAAAGTAATGGAAATGAAAACAAAAATAAACAAATGGAACCTAATTAAACTTAAAAACTTTTACACAGCAAAGGAAACTACAAGCAAGGTGAAAAGACAACCCCCAGAATGGGAGAAAATAATAGCAAAGGGAAGAACTGACAAAGAATTAATTTCCAAAATATATAAGCAGCTCATACAACTCAACACCAGAAAAATAAACAATCCAAACAAAAAGTGGGAAAAAAGACCTAAACAGACCTCTCTCCAAAGAAGACATACAGATGGCTAACAAACACATGCAAAGATGCTAGACATCACTCGTTATTAGAGAAATGCAAATCAAAACCACAATGAGATATCACCTCACACCAGTCAGAATGGCCATCGTCAAAAGTCTACAAACAATAAATGCTGGAAAGGGTGTGGAGAAAAGGGAACCCTCTTGCACTGCTGATGGGAATGTGAATTGATACACCAACTATGGAACATGGTATGGAGATTCCTTAAAAAAAAAAAAAAAAAACTAGGACTAAAACCACCATATGACCCAGCAATCCCACTTCTAGGCATGTATCCTGAGGAAACCAAAGTTGAAAGAGATGCATGTACCCCAATATTCACTGTGACATTATTTACAATAGCTAGAACATGGAAGCAACCTAGATGTCCATCAACAGATGAATGGATAAAGA
Organism: Capricornis sumatraensis; assembly: GCF_032405125.1. Lineage (NCBI taxonomy): Eukaryota > Metazoa > Chordata > Mammalia > Artiodactyla > Bovidae > Capricornis > Capricornis sumatraensis. The sequence goes on along the minus strand of NC_091078.1, from coordinate 32,980,155 downwards.
AGTTGTGGTATATATACAGAATGGAATATTACTCATCCATAAAAAGGAACACATTTGAGTCAGTTCTGAGGTGGATGAACCTAGAACCTATTATAAGTCAGAAAGAGAAATATAAATATTGTATTCTAACACATATATATGGAATCTAGAAAGATGGTACAGATGAATTTATTTTCAGGGCAGCAATGGAGAAACAGACATAGAGAACAGGCTTATGGATACAGGAGGAGGGGAGGGGAGGGGAGGAGAGAGACAGTAAGATGTGTGGAGAGAGTAATATGGAAACTTACAATGCCATATGTAAAATAGATAGCCAATGGGAATTTGCTGTATGTCTCAGGGAACTCAAACAGGGGCTCTGTAACAATCTAGAAGGGTGGGGTAGGGAGAGAAATGGGAGGAATATTCAGAAGGGAGGGGAAATGGGTGTACCTATGGCTGATTGATGGGCGAGGACAGAGAAAGTACTTCATCTAGTCTGTAACTCCTTCATGAGAAGTTCAAGATTATGATTACCATTAAGAATCTTATCTCCTTAACCTCCCCTTCATCCCTTAAAATGAAGGAAACCATAGCTACTTTAAAAAAATTACTTAAAAGAAGTCATTAAGATAAAATTTATAAATCAGTCAGAGACAAAGTTTGAACTACATACAATGAAACAACATTACGGATGACAGTAGATTTCTTATTGGAAACAAAGTAAACCAGAAGACAGTAAAGCAAAGTCTTAAAACCACTGAAAGAAAAAAAAAAAGTCAACAAAAATTAAAATTCAAAACCAAAGACAAAATACTTTTCTAAACTAAGAAAAGCTGAAAGAATTCATCATCAGCAGACCTACATCATAACATATTCTGAAGAAAGTCCTTCAATAGACAGGAAAATGACAGAAGCTGAAAATCTGAATATACCGCAAGAAATGGAGAGTATAGGAAATGATAAATGAACAAGTAAATATAAAAGATGTTTTTCTCATGCATTAAATCATTTTAAATGGTAACCGATTGTTTAAGACAAAAATAATAATACACTGTGGTATTTGTAACATTTGTCAGAAGTAAACCATATGACCAAAAATGCACAAAGGACAGGAAGTGAGAGATAGAAATATGGATTTGAACAAATATTTTATTAGAGTAGACATATGGAAGGTAAGTAAACACATGATAAGCTGTTCAATAGCATTAGCCACTAGGGAAATACAAATTAAAACCATGAGGAGACACCACTCAACTCATATGTGAATGGCTCAAATAAATGAACGACCATACCAAGTGTTGACAAGGATGCAGAGCAACTGGAACTGCTAATGGGAATCTAAAATGGTACAATCACTTTGAGCCATAAGTTGACAGATTTCTAACACTGAATAAATGCTTATCATGTGACCCAGCCATCCTTCTCCCAAGTATTTTCCCAAGAGAAATGAAAGCATATAACAATATATTTCTACATGACTGTTCCTAACAGCTTTGCAATAACTCAAAACTGGAGTTAACCCATATATCCATCCATAGTTGGATCAATAAACAAATTGTGATATATGCTTACAATAAAATACTGCTCATCAATAAAAAGAATGAACTATGGATCTATTTCAAAATACAGATGAATTCCCACCTATTTACGTTTAGTGAAAGAAGACACATTAAGAAATGTTCAATTTTATGATCCTACTTGTAAAACATTCTAAAACTTACATGTAAATCTCTAGTGACAGAAATGAATCAGTAGTTTCCTGGAAGGAGATATGGATATTGCATGAATGAAAAACTGTAAAAGGGGCATGAGGAAATGTTTAGAGATGATTGATATGTTCATTATCTTTATTGCTTTGTCTGTCTCATCAATGTCTACCCATGTCAAAATGTATCAAATTGTACATTCTAAATACATATTGATATAATAGTTTCAGTTCAGTTCAGTAGCTCAGTCGTGTCTGACTCTTTGCGACCCCATGAATTGCAGCACGCCAGGCCTCCCTGTCCATCACCATCTCCCAGAGTTCACTCAGACTCACATCCATCGAGTCCGTGATGCCATCCAGCCATCTCATCCTCTGTCATCCCCTTCTCCTCCTGCCCCCAATCCTTCCCAGCATCAGAGTCTTTTCCAATGAGTCAACTCTTCGCATGAGGTGAGTACTGGAGTTTCAGCTTTAGCATCATTCCTTCCAAAGAACACCCAGGGCTGATCTCCTTCAGAATGGACTGGTTGGATCTCCTTGCAGTCCAAGGGACTCTCAAGAGTCTTCTCCAACACCCCAGTTCAAAAGCATCAATTCTTTGTCATTCAGCCTTCTTCACAGTCCAACTCACATCCATGCATGACCACTGGAAAAACAAGAGCCTTGACTAGACGGACCTTAGTCGGCAAAGTAATGTCTCTGCTTTTGAATATGCTATCTAGGTTGGTCATAACTTTTCTTCCAAGGAGTAAGCATCTTTTCATTTCATGGCTGCAGTCACCATCTGCAGTGATTTTGGAGCCCCCCAGAATACAATCTGACACTGTTTCCACTGTTTCCCCATCTATTTCCCATGAAGTGATGGGACCGGATGCCAGTTTATCATATATTAATTATACCTCCAATAAACCTGTCAGTTTTTTAAAACTTCAATATCCATGTTCTTCAACATGTTACAGAAGACACTGTCTTACATGCATAGCCTTAATTTCTACTTTCCATTTGCATGCATTCTATCCTTCAGTCACGTGGTTTCACTATCTACTATGCCCTAAGAACAATCTCATACCACTATGACTCAATATCCAGACCTTCTTCCTAAAGCCGACTTTGTTCTTTAGCTAGAGAATACCTAATTTTCCTTCAAGGTACAATTCAAAAGCCCTTGACTTTGAAATAAAACCAAAACAACAAAAATAAGGCAACACTATGTGTTGTTCCTGTGTTATTCAGTTGACATATAGTGAGTGAAAAATCTTAATGTAGAAACCAGTAGAAGTCAATCAAATCAATAACCAAGTTTCAATGATTCTTTACCCTGGAATTAATAAAGGCAAGAAAGATATTGGTTGAGAATGATTAATTAAGCACTAGGAATGAATGATTATAATAGTATACTGAAGAATTTACTGAATATACTGATAATAGTGGCTAAAGTTTATTGAGTTATTATTATACTATGGCCACTATCAATGCATTTTCTCAATGCAGGAATGAGACACTGCATTGAGACACTGCAGGAATGTGTCACTGCAGTGACACAGTTTTATTATATGCATTATACAAATAAACTGAGACTTAGCAATTAAATTAAGGCTTCCCTGGTGGCTCAGATGGTAAAGAATCTATCTGCCATGCAGGAGACCCCAGGTTCAATCCGTGGATCAAAAAGATCCTCTGGAAAAGGAAATAGCAACCCATTCCAGTATTTTTGTCTGGAGAATGCCATAAACAAAGGAGCCTGGCAGGCTGAAGTCCATGGGATCCTGACTACCACGTTCACTTTTACTTTCCCAAAGTCTCAAAGGTCATGAACTGAAAAGCAGGGATTTGAACCTCAGTAGAAGGCGATGGCACCCCACCCCAGTACTCTTGCCTGGAAAATCCCATGGATGGAGGAGTCTGGGTGGGCTATAGTCCATGAGGTCGCTAAGAGTCGGACACGACTGAGCGACTTCCCTTTCACTTTTCACTTTCATGCATTGGAGAAGGAAATGGCAACCCACTCCAGCGTTCTTGCCTGGAGAATCCCAGGGACAGGGTGTCTGGTGGGCTGCAGTCTGTGGGGTCACACGGAGTCGGACACAACTAAAGCGACTTAGCAGCAGCAGCAGCAGTCCAAATTCTGAGATCTTTCTTATCCTCATCACCCTGCCATTCATCTATACAGTGGATTATAACTAGCACACAGTGGTTCTTATAGGAATTTCTAAAACCACTTCACTGATGAATTTATCTAGGTGTAGTTAAGTAAAATGTCTCTTTTTTCCCCATAGATCCTGTTAATTTCCCATTCATAATGTCCTAAACATTTTTCTTCTCCCTTATAAATAACTGACAGAATGAACTAGTTTTAGTGCTTGGGCTGCTAAACTAATTTCACAGAACTTTATATCTATGTCTGCTCAAAATCCAGATCCTAAAACTCATCTTGCATCAACTGCATTTACATTGTTTCAAATATCCCTGACTCTAGTTGTTACTGCAACTCTATAATGAGTCTATATAATGCTGAGTCTATATAAACTCAAGTATATAACTGAGTCTATATAATGCTTCTTCTGCCATATGCCTCGTGTCAGTTGCTTCCAAGATGGTGTTTGTCTCAGTTTATCTGTACTGTCTTCAGTGATACTAATAGGGGTGGGAGGTATTGTATGGTCAGCCCTAACTATTACAGAAAAGAAACATCTTCCAGAGTAAGTTTCACCAGATTAAGTCCCCTCCGTTGGAGAGAAATAATTCATTCTTGGTCACTTACTGCATAAAATTTTCAAATATTTGCCTTAGCTCTTAACAGCTTTTCATATCAGGGCTTACATAGTTATATCACATTTTCCCTGCACTATTTCTGATCACACTTGGTTAGAATTGCCATCTACCCCCTCTGTATTTCCCTGGCACTTTGCCTATAGCAGTGTTATAAAACTCTGCCTGTCAGAGTCTGCTAGACTATGAATTACTCCCAGGGTATGACCATGTCCTGTTTCTTTCATATGAAAAAGTCATCAGGGACTTCTCAGTCCTTACCTTATTAGAAGACTTAGCAGCATTTGACACAATTGACTCTCCTTATTCCTTGAATCCCTTCCTTCGTGTGACAGCCAGGTCACCACCCTCCCTTAGCATTCCTAGGCCTGTGCTGGTCTCTGCTGCTCTGTCTCTTTCTGGCTAAGGTGAATGATCCCCCAGGGGGTCATGTAGAGCTGGTTGTGCCATTGGATGTGGCAGCCCTGTCCCGAGAGCCAGCCGTTTGAGCATTTATGTTCTATCCACTTCAGTTCTTGTTGGGTTTTTTTTTCTCTATCTCATCCATTTCTGTGGCTTTAAAAACTGTCTCAAAGCTGACAAACCTCAAATTAATATTTCCAGCACAGACCTCTCCATGAACCCCATCCTCTTACATCTATCTGCCTATTTGACATTTCCACATCTCATAGCTATCCAAGTCCTAACTTGTCCTAAATTGAGCCCTGAGTCTTCCTTGCTCCCAGATCTCCTAGTATGGGCTTTCACATTTTGATAAGGACAGTTGCATCCCTTCTGTTGCTCAGGGTAAAACCCCTGGACTCACTTCTGACTAGGCTCATTTGTCTCCTATAGAATAGATGATCCATTAACAAATCCTCTCATATCTCTTTTCAGTATTTTATTACTATTGAAATCATATTATATCTATATATTAAATATACACATTTAATATATATTAAATATATATTTAATAAATATATTTCAAAACCACACACTTCCTACCTCCTTCTCTGCTAGCAGCCTGACCCAAACCACCATCATCCTCTACCTGGATTATTGCCACAGCTTCCAAATTGTCTCATAATTGATAGCCTCACTCTCTCCAGCCTATCCTCAATACAACAGCTAAAGAAATTGTGTTGCCCAAACCTACCCAAGGCTTCACATCCCACTTAGAGTAAAAGACAAGCTTATCACATAACCTACAGGGGTCTTTCAGGATGTATCACCTCACCTTTGGCCCCTTATATCTACTCCTCCTTTCCCTGCTCATTCTGCCACCCTGGCTTCTTTACTGTTGTTCAAACATCCCAAGCAAAATGTTCTTTACGTACTGTTCCTCTAACCTAGAACACGCTCACTCCAAACGTCCACATGGCTCATTCTTCTGCTTCTCCCAGGTTTTGACTCAAATGTTATCTTTCTAGGGAGGCTTTCTTTGATTCTCTCTAGAAAAATGAAAAATTTCTGACCAACTTCCTGCTTTGTTTCTTTTCTTAAAATGTACCATGGTATAGTCTATTATATACTTTAGTGATTTAGTTAATTTATTGTCTCTCCCCTCATTAGAACATAAATCTCAGAGGGCAAGGATTCTGCTTTTCTCACATCATTTTCCAAACACTTAGAACACTGACTGATACAAAGCAGTCCTTCTAAAACCATTCATAGACATTGCAAAAGTATGAAACATGTGAATGAGGGAGTGAGTGAACTAATATTCCTCATGACCTAATGTCATTTCGATAAATAATAAATATTTATTGAAATTTAAAGGAGAGCTTGGGCAAATAGGACAAAGTTAAAATGAAAAAAAAGGTTGAAGGTGAATGGAGAAAGACAAAAGTAATAACAATATTATTCTCTTTTCTGGTCTTCACAGATGATGTGGGAAAAGGAGAATCATTTTGGACAGCTTATACTACTCTTTATTTTAGCACAAGCACTGAATTTTTCTTTTCATTTCTTAAGTTCCCTGTCACCTACTTTCTTTATGTTTATAAATAATGATGACCCACCTACTCAGTTGCCTTGTGTCAGCCATCCTGACATTTGTTCCAATCTTATTTTGCTGTTTGACCTACCCTACCATGCTGTAAAGACATTTAGCTTTAAAACCGCTAAATAAATCAAAAGGGAAAAGTCAGTTCCTTTTAGAAGAGACTGTACTTTGGAATTGGAGAAGGCAATGGCAACCCACTCCAGTATTCTTTCCTGGAAAATCCCATGGACAGAGAAGCATGGTAGGCTGCAGACCATGAGGTCGCTGAGTCAGACATGACTGAGCGACTTCACTTTCACTTTTCACTTTCATGCATTGGAGAAGGAAATGGCAACCCACTCCAGTGATCTTGCCTGGAGAATCCCAGAGACGGGGGAGCCTGGTGGGCTGCCACCTCTGGGGTCACACAGAGTTGAACACGACTGAAGCGACTTAGCAGCAGTAGCAGTGCTTTGGAATAAACGTGAAAAATAGTTTAGATATTAGTGGAGACTTAACTGTTGTGTCTATACATATGTTTATATATATATATACAATCCCACTTTCTCCAAGTTATAACAGGAACATTTCCCAGTATTTTTCCTTTTTTCACATCAGTCAGTTTATCAGGGTTCTAATAAAACTGAAGAGGAAGTCATCTGTGCCTTTTCATGATAGTTGATAAAGACACTCATACTATCAGCCCAATTGTCACTACATTTTGAGAGGTGTGCTTTTTCTGTAACTAGGTGAACATTGTAATTTCTGTAGTTAGCTGCTCCCCACTTTCTTTCATACTGGGGAGACTGGCTAAGCACTTATGAAAATTTCTTATCAATGAAGAATCACTTATTAAGCAGAGCCTATGCCTTCAAGGAGCTAAGGATCCAGCAGAATTATCAGACTTAAAACCAGGGTTACAGTATTCAGGCTCATGTTGCTGTTGTTGTTCAGACTCTAAGTCATGTCCAACTCTTTGTGACCCCATAGACTTCAGCACACTAGGCTTCTCTGTCCTCCACTATCTCCTGGAGTTTGCTCAAATTTATGTCCATTGAGTCAGTAACACTATCTAACCATCTCATCCTCTGCTACTCACTTCTCTATTTGCTTTCCATCTTTGCCAACATAGGGTCTTTTTCAATGAGTAGGCTCTTGGCATGAGGTGGCCAAAGTATTGGAGCCTCAGCATCAGTGCTTCCAATGAATATTCCAGGTTGATTTTCTTTAGGCTTGACTGGTATGATATCCTTGCAGTCCAAGGGACTCTCTAGAGTCTTCTCCAGGACCACAACTCAAAAGCATCTATTCTTCAGCACTCAGCCTTCTTCATAGTCCAGCTCACACATCCATAGATTCATAGCATACTGCTATTAAAGTAGACATAAGGTCCATGAACCAGAGGTTGCTTTTGAACTTTCAGTAAGACAGCATGCTGCTTCTTTCTTCCCAGAGCCTAGAGTCTGAGACAAAACTAAGCAAGTTAGAAAACAATCAAAAGGGAAACAACTAACCGACTGTGTTTTCTGTTAACACAAGGATTAGGAGACAATTTATGCTCATCTAAATTAAAAGACGCTTACTCCTTGGAAGAAAAGTTATGACCAACCTAGATAGCATATTCAAAAACAGAGACATTACTTTGCCAACAAACTTCCGTCTAGTCAAGGCTATGGTTTTTCCAGTGGTCATGTATGCATATGAGAGTTGGACTGTGAAGAATGCTGAGCACCAAAGAATTGATGCTTTTGAACTGTGGTGTTGGAGAAGATTCTTGAGAGTCCCTTGGACTGCAAGGAGATCCAACCAGTCCCTTCTAAAGGAGATCAGTCCTGGGTGTTCATTGGAAGGACTGATGCTAAAGCTGAAACTCCAGTACTTTGGCCACCTCATGCGAAGAGTTGACTGATTGGAAAAAACTCTGATGCTGGGAGGGATTGGGGGCAGGAGGAGAAGGGGATGACAGAGGATGAGATGGCTGGATAGCATCACTAACTCAATGGACATGAGTTTGGGTGAACTCCAGGAGTTAGTGGTGGACAGGCTGGCCTGGCGTGCTGTGATTCATGGGGTCACAAAGAATCAGACACGACTGAGCGACTGAACTGAAGTGAACTGAAAGCCAGAGAGGAGTATGTAAACCACCCTTTACTCCCACCCATGCCTAAAGTTATTTGCAAGCAATGCAGCCTAAAATGTATACTTTAAACAGTTTAGTGGGGCCAAAGACAGCTTAAAAGAGGCTGAGTTCTTAATAAGGGGAAGATGAAGACAGTCTATACTGTCAAAATAACCAGGCTGCAGAGAGGATCCTGCTGTTGAAATCAAGAATGGGGATCCACCTTAGAGATCATGCTGAGGAATTCTGCCTCCTAACAGTCCCTCAGTTTCACTTTTCACTTTTCACTTTCATGCATTGGAGAAGAAAATGGCAACCCACTCCAGTGTTCTTGCCTGGAGAATCCCACGGATGGGGGAGCCTGGTGGGCTGTCATCTACAGGGTCACACAGAGTCGAACACAACTGAAGCAACTTAGCAGCAGCAACAGTCCCTAGGTATTGTCTCTGTGGCTTGGAAGAGTCAGGAGTTAGAGGATTCTGCAGGGCATGGAAATCTGCCTATATTTTTCTTCTGGCTCCCTTTTTTCTTAATGGATTTGAGGAGAGCAGCCAGATGACCTCGATGTAACTGCCTCAGAAATGAGCACCTGGCACAAACACCCATGTGACTTCCCGTCTTTCTAGTCACTCTAAACCCTGCATCTCTGAACTGCAGGATATGCCCTGTTTGCTCTCAAATCATTTCCTGACAATCTCCTGCCTGCTCTGCATCTCAGGAAACTATTTTCCAAGCTCCCTTGTCCTCTGGCTTGAGTACTATGAGTCCATCAGAAGTGAGGCTGAAAGGAGGGAGAAGCCCTTGTATTGGGTATCACTCCCCCTCAGTCTCCTGACATCTTCTCAGCAGCTTCAGCTCACAGAACATACGATCAGGCTTTATGTCACTACCGCCAACAACCTCTCAGCTTCTGAGCTCTGTAACTCTGCTTCTTGTTTCCCTGTCCTGGGCTAATAGTGACTTCCTGGTACAGCTACGCTATAGGCTGATTTCCTGTTTCTCTTCGTCTTCGCAGCCACTCTTCACCTGCATTACCAACGTCATGCACTAAATTATTTTATTTTGAAGGAGCCAGCACCATTTCTGCTTTGCTGCTGGACACCGATTCACGGGTCGTCAATCAAGTTGGACCTTTCAGCTTCCTTCTTGACTGGAGTTATTAAAGCATAGAAAAGGCAATATTCACTAGACAACCAACTTTTTTTTCTCAATCGTAAATGATAGCCCTGACATGCATATTAACTGTAAATGTTTTATGTTGCATATTCTGTTTTTAAATATTTATTTTTTTACTTATTTGGCTGTGCTTGGTCTTCATTGCAACCTATAGGATCTTTGATCTTCATTTCAACATTCAGGAACTCTAGTTGTTGCATGTGGGATCTAGTTCCCAACCAGGGATGGAACCCGGGCCCCTTGCATTGGGAGCATGGAGTCTTAGCCCCTGAATCACCAGGCAAGTCCCTTACATTGTATATTCTTGACACTCTGGCATCTGGGGCCTCACTGACTGGTAAGAAGCTGCCCCTTACAGGGCTAGCCAATTCTTAGCGATGGTGGACAACTCCTCTGCGAACATGACTCTTGTATGCAAACCAGCCAACCCAAAGACCACAGAGTTCAGTCACATCCTTCATCTGAATCTCATACTCTTGCTGTTATCCACCTGCCCTAAGGACCCTGGCCAGTGCCTGTACTCCAGAACCCACTTAAACTATTCAAACTCACCAACCCTAGGTCTCGGTACCCTCCTTCCTCACCCAGTCTCCCCACAGAAACCACAGTAAGGGCTCTTGCCCACATTTTCCTCTTACTCCTTCTGCCCCCTGACTGACCATAGTGCTCCCACATGGGGCCCTGCATTATGTGTCATGTGTCCTTTTCGAGCACAAAAATTTCTTCCTTTATGACAGTTAGCTAGTTCTAATTCTATTTGCCTTACCATATAGGTTTAAAACAAATCCTGGTACATTTTATTTATTTATTTATTTTTAAATCCTGGTATATTTTAAAACAATGAGAGATAGTATTCGGTTTCTGTAGCTTTCTTTTTCCTCTAGCTTTTTAATCGTAAATATCATCTTGGAGTTGTTTAGTCACTAAGTCTTGTCCAACTCTTTTGTGACCCCAAGGACTGTAGCCCACCAAGCTCCTCTGTCTGTGGGATTCTAATACTGGAGTCGGTTGCCATTTCCTTCCTCAGTAGATCTTCTAAACCCAGGGATCAAACCTGTGTCTCCTGCAATGGCAGGTGGATTCTTTACCACTGAGCCACCAGGGAAGCCCTAAATATCATCCTAAGTATTTGTATTCTAATAAGGTAGTCGGTCAGGAGATGAGATGAAAGGGAATGCTTACCTGAAGCTACATTTATCTGAATAGTACATAGTGTTTGCATGCCACTGGTCAGCCTTAAGCCACATTCCTTAACGTTCTGTGTTAGTCACTCAGTTCTATCTGACTCTTTGCAACCCCATGGACCATAGCCTTCCAGGCTCCTCTGTCCATGGAATTTTCCAGGCAAGGATCCCTGAATGGGTTGCCATTTCCTTCTCCAGGGGATCTTCCCAACCCAGGGACCAACCCAGGTCTCCTGCATTGCAGGCAGGTGCTTTACCGTCTGAGCTACTATGGAAGCCCAATATGTCATATTTCCTTTATGGTCATATTTAATTTTAATCTGTGTTATTAGGTCTTCTGCCCTAGAAGAATGACAGTCCTGGTTCACATTTCTTTCTCTTCTGTTTCACAAAGAGAATTGAATCCACTGTATGCAAATTTCTTTGGTTACCTATTCCCTACACACAGTATGTTATATTTCTGCAACCTTAGAGAAAGTGGCTTCACTCCTCCTGGAAGCTAATGCCTTCCCCTGGGCTCTGGATCCCACTCACTTCAAACTGCTGCACCCTCAACCTAGCTCTCTTCTTTAGATTCTGTGTTTTTTTTTTTTCCTTCTCCTTCTCTTAAGAAAAGTCCAGGTATTTTCATCTTTTTTTAAGAAATTATTTTATTCAACTACTGTCAGTGTTTTGAACTGTGATGTTGGAGAAGACTCTTGAGAGCCCCTTGGACTGCAAGGAGATCCACCAGTCCATCCTAAAGGAAATCAGTCCTGGGTGTTCATCGGAAGGACTGATGCTGAAGCTGAAACTCCAGTACTTTGGCCACCTCATGCAAAGAGCTGACTCATTTGAGAAGACCTGATGATGGGAAAGATTGAGAGCAGGAGGAGAAGGGGACGACAGAGGATGAGATGTTTGGATGGCATCACCAACTCAATGGACATGGGTTTGGGTGGATTCTGGGAGTTGGTGATGAACAGGGAGGCCTGGCGTGCTGTGGTTCATGAGGTCAAAAAGAGTTGGACACAGCTGAGTGACTGAACTGAGCTGAACTGAACTGTCAGTGTAGAATGTATTTCTGCTATACATCAAAGTAATTCAGTTATATATATACAATACACATATATTCATGTTGTTTTTCCTATTCTTTTCCATTATAGTTTTTCACAGGATATTGAATATAGTTCTCTGTGCTATACAGTTGGACTTTGTTGTCTATCCATTCTACATATAAGAGTTTCCATCTGCCAACTCCAAATTTTCACTCTCTCCCATGCCCCTTTCCTTCCCACTTGGCAGCTACAAGTCTGTTCTCTATATCTGTGAGTCTGTTTCAAGATAAGTTCGTTTATGTCATATTTTAGATTTCACATGTAAGTGACTTCATATGATATTTTTCCTCCTCTGACTTCACTAAGAATGATAATATTTAGGTCCATCCATGTTTCTGTAAGTGGCATCATTTCATTCTTTTTATGGATAAGAAGTATTCCATCCTTGGAGAAGGAAATGGCAACCCACTCCAGTGTTCTTGCCTGGAGAATCCCAGGGATGGGGGAGCCTGGTGGGCTGCCGTCTATGGGGTCACACAGAGTCGGACACAACTGAAGTGACTTAGTAGTATTCCATCATGTATATGTAACACATATTCTTTATCCATTCACCAGTTGATGGACATTTAGGTTGTTTCCATATCTTTGCTATTGTGAAGAGTGCTGCTACAAACATAGGGGAGCATGCATCTTTTTGAATTAAATTTTTGTCTGGATATAAAATCACTGCAGATGGTGATTGCAGCCATGAAATTAAAAGACGCTCACTCCTTGGAAGAAAAGTTATGACCAACCTAGATAGCATATTCAAAAGCAGAGACATTACTTTGCCAACAAAGGTCCTTCTAGTCAAGGCTATGGTTTTTCCTGTGGTCGTGTATGGATGTGAGAGTTGGACTGCGAAGAAAGCTGAACGCCAAAGAATTGATGCTTTTGAACTGTGGTGTTGGAGAAGACTCTTGAGAGTCCCTTGGACTGCAAGGAGGTCCAACCAGTCCCTTCTAAAAGAGATCATCCCTGGGTGTTCTTTGGAAGGACTGATGCTAAAACTGATACTCCAGTACTTTGGCCACCTCATGCGAAGAGTTGACTCATTGGAAAAGACTGTGATGCTGGGAGGGATTGAGGGCAGGAGGAGAAGGGAACGACAGAGGATGAGATGGCTGGATGGCATCACCGACTCAATGGACATGAGTTTGAGTGAACTCCAGGAGTTGGTGATGGACAGGGAGGCCTGGCATGCTGCAATTCATGGGGTTGCAAAGAGTCGGACACAACTGAGTGACTGAACTGAACTGAACTGAACTGAAGCCCAGGAGTGGGATTGCTGGACCATATGATAATTCTCTTTTAGATTTTTGAGAACCTTCCATACTATTACCTTTGTCATAGTGATTGCACCAGTTTACATGCCCACCAACGGCGTTGGAGGGTTCCTTTTTCTATACACCCATCCCCAGCACTTGTTATCTGTAGACTTTAATGACGGCCATTCTGACTAGTGTTAGGTGGTACCTCATTATAGTTTTGTTTTGCATTTATCTAATAATTAGTGATGTTGAGCGTCTTTTTGTGTGCCTGTTCGCCATCTGTATGTCTTCTTTTGGAAAAGTGCCTATTTGGAGCTTCTGCCCATTTTTCATTGGAATTGTTTGAGTTTTTGTTGTTGTTGAGTTGTAGGAGTCATCTGTATATTTTTGAAAATTAAGCCTAGTTGGTCTCATCATTTGCAAGTAATTCAAGTCTTTTCATCTTTAAACAAAATATTTACCTTTCTGTGTTTCTTCTCTTTCTCACTTATCTTTCATACACGAACCTCATGAAAGATTAATACTTACAGTAACACTCCTATTTTATCTTCTCTTTCTTAGTTATCATCTGGCTTATGCCCCTTATTTCCATGAGAACTGATTTGGCCAATGCAGTTTTTATCACTTTAAACTCCTCTCTCTTCCTTTAATTGATGTGACACCATCCTCTCTTGATTCTCAAGTGGCTCCTTCTCACTTGTCTTCCTTGTCTCCCTTGTCTCTTCTTTTCATTTGCTTTTCAAATATTGAAGTTCCTGGGATTCTTCCATTGTCATTGTCAAAGATCCATTCATCTACTTTATTGGTCAAAATGGTGCCACTCCAAGTTACACTATTGGGTTAAGCCAGCCCATTTCCCTAATTGGTATTGCAAAGAAAATATGTGTAGATATAATCAAATATTCACAGATATCAGTAGAAATGATATAAAAGAATGTTTTCTCTAGTCAGATAAGATTGAGTACCAGTTAACTAGAGAAAATTAACTGCAAGGAACCATGTCTAAAATGTTTAATTTTTTAAAAAATAAGGCCTATATAACATCTTTTGGCAGGAGCTAGTTTATAAAATATTAAATGATAACACTGTTTCAAAAGGATCTCACATAAATTTTCATTAAGATACATTAATTTATTAGGACTCTAATAAACTGTCTAGCGTGGGTAAGAATAACACAGTGTCTGTCATATTACAATGTAAGATATGCAAGTTTTGGTTAAAAAGAAGAAACATGCCCAAGGCAAAGCAGGAACATGAGAAAGCATGACACTGGCTAACCTAGACATACTCAGAACTTCAGGAAATTTCAGGTAACTGCAGTGAGGCAGTAGACATACCAAAGGAATGAAACATTTGAACAAGACTATTGTTCTATGCCAGTGAAAGTAAAAATATACTTTTAAGTTGTACCGATTAATGAAAGAAACTCTTCAAAATATATATAACTTCTCCCCACAATTTCATCAAAACATAATACTCAGATAAAACCTTTGAAAAACTTAAAAAAAAATCCCCTTCTCCTTATAAACAATTTTATTTCCTTTCACAAAGAATAAGGCTATAACTAACCCAATTTACAAAGAGAGGGACCTAGTTTTAGAAGATAATTGAATTTGTGTTATTATATCCATAGAACTAGTCTTTGCTTTCCTTGTAGATATGATTAGGAATAGGAAAATGAAGAAACAAAATTGAATTTTACCTAAGGCACATATGAAAAGTTTAGTTACAAACATGCTGTATGTTGTTAGCTTCAAGCTACAATGAAGTTTTCAAAGTCATAGAAAGCTGTTTTAGAATGATATCCACAGCATCATAGCAAAAATCAAGGCAGAGATAGCATTTTTTTCAATTAAGTTTTAATTGTCCCTTTTCAAAACTGGAACAATTATATCAAGACTTTCAATTGGTTTCATTTATACTGACAAAAAATACAATACTTTTAAATAATACACTTTAATATCTATGCTACTGATAGACACAAAAATTAGAATACATCTGTAAATAGGAAATTACTTATTTCAAATTAAAATTAAAATTGTATTAAAATATAATACAATATTACATGATGCATCTCTTCTCATGAAAAAAAGCATATCACAGATATTTCCAGACTATACCATATTACATGGAATTTATTTCTTATTGTTTACACACATGATTTTTTAATATTAACCACTGATTATGGTATTCAAAATTACATACTTGGCCGCATATAAGTTTTACAACATTTTAAATGCATACATTGAAAATGTAGATTACACTGTAATCTAAAGAAACAATATTCACCCAGCCAGCAAAGCTCAAAAGAACAGAGCACTAAATACTGAACATTTTAATAAATAGCTCTTCACCTGATAAAGCAGTCTAAACTTTGAAGTACAGTTAGGTTTTTATTGATTACTATTGATAGCTGAAACAAAAATCCCAACAATAAAAAAATATAAGCTATAGCTATTATTCATCAAGCAATTAATATGTGGCAGATACTATGCTAAACCTTTTATCTATACAATCTCATCTATTCCTTATTATAATCTTATGAGTATATGTTATACAAGTAAGAAAACTAAGGGTCAAAGGAGCTAAATAATGGTGTAACAAGTCACATAGTTTGGGGGAGAAAAGTAAGGATTTGAGTATCATTTGGTTCAAAGATCAGTGTTCCTTCTTCACAGGCTCCCTGTAATAGTCACATGGAAAATATCAGCAATGCTATTTTATTCTAAGAAATACAAGGACAGAGGGTGGGGAAAGGAAGGATCAGGAGTTTGGGCTTAGCAGTTGCAAGTTTTTATATATAGCATGGATAAACAACAAGGCTCTACTGTATAGCACAGGGAACTATAATCAATATGATGTGATACACTGTAATGGAGAAGAATTTGAAAAAGAATATATGCATAGCTGAGTCACTTTGCTGTACAGCAGAAATTAGCACAGCATTATAAATCAACTATATTTCAAGAATATTTTTAAATGGGATATTTTAATTAAAAAATATTTATGGAGAAGAATTTGCTATCCTCTCAATATTTGATGGTACTATTACCAAACTGCAAATAGTCTCTCTTTAGTCCCTCTGGGAGCATCTATCTGGCCAGCATCTGTCCTTATTCCCAGCTTCACTCCTCAGTGTCACAGCTTGTGTTAAAGTATAACATATTTTCTATCACTTAGCAAACTATTCCTTCTCAAATGCACAGAACCTGTGGTTTCCAAGGCTTTATTCTAAACTTTAGAAGAACATCTTTGAGACTGTAGCACTTCGTTGCTAACCCTTCCTCATTTTCCATCTTCAGTATAGACAGAGGCAGCAAGGAAATAAACAGAACAATGCAGTTGTTTGGAGGACTCTATGATGAGGAAGTGTCTCGGGCTCAGTGGATTGTGTAAAACACTGATGTCAATCTATGCACTATTCATTCTTCCTTTCCTCCAATCTGAAAGGCTCCTAGCTGTTCAGGATTACAACATACTCAGATAAAAATTTATAACTAATAAATCCTTTGTGATTAGAACTAACTGAACATTGGC
Organism: Capricornis sumatraensis; assembly: GCF_032405125.1. Taxonomy (NCBI): domain Eukaryota; kingdom Metazoa; phylum Chordata; class Mammalia; order Artiodactyla; family Bovidae; genus Capricornis; species Capricornis sumatraensis. The sequence continues at coordinate 32,963,370 of NC_091078.1, read as the reverse complement.
TAATAACACACATATCAATGAATGGGGCTTTGAGGAAGTTGCTGTTAAAGGAGGAAGATTTAGCTGACATGTGCCCATTGCCTTTTTTTTTTTTTTCCTCCTTCTTCTGGCTTGAAACTCAGTACAACACTGGAGGCAAGCCAGAGGTGCCAACTATAATATGTGAAGGATGACTGAATGAAAGGCTGAATCCTACACAAAGTCTTCAGGCTACCATTCCAGTCCTGGGCAGCCTGTCTCTGAACTATTCGATATGTTGAACAAACACACAAACCAAATCCTTCTTGTGTGCACATGACTTTTCATTTGGTTTTCTATTACGTGTAGCTGAACACAGTCCTAGATACTACAGTAAGAATAGTTTGCTCTATTTAATTTTTGTAATGCTGACAAGTGTCCATAGTATTTAAGCAGAAAAGCATAACTTTTTCTATAATAGAATGAAAATATTAGACTTTGTCCATATTTAAATCCTTGTTTTATGGATAAACTTATAAGGAGCAAAATCGTCAGCACTATAGCCATTAGAAGGGGCTTTTCTGTTGGTCAGATGGTAAGGAATCTGCCTGCAATGCAGGAGACCTGGTGCCGATCCCTGGGTCTGGAAGATACCCTGGGGAAGGAAATAGCAAGTCACTCCAGTAGTCTTGCCTAGAAAATCCCATGGACAGAGGAGCCTGGTGGGATATAGTCCATGGGGTCACAAGAGTTAGTGATGACTTAATGTCTAAACCACTACCATAGCCATTAGAAGTCAGAAATAAGACCAAATAAAATCTGAGTTTGTACTGGATGTTGTTTAGAACTTTAAATTTAATGGTTAATAAATTGTACACTTAGTACATTAATTAAAATGGATAACTCTACAATAGTGAAATGTATGACATTTGAGCTATCAAATATAGCAGAATTAAATAACACTTTAAATTTAAATTTAAAAATGTTATAACTTAAAACCACCAGAAACCTAGTACTTGACATCACTTGAATGTAAAATTTAAGGACAAAATGAACAACTATTTTATTGAAGAGAAGTGCAGTTTGTAAAAACAAAGTGCTTGTATAATATATATGAAATCCAAATGTCAATGCTATCTACTCCTATTACACTAAACAGATGCATCATTGAAACAGAGAGAAATGGTCGATACCTGATGAGTGGATGGATAGACAGATGATGGGTGGTTGGATAGATGGGTAGATAGATAAATGACACATACATACATACATACATACATACATACATAGGTGATAGAATATGGCGATCATCATGGTGCATGTGAGTTAAGTTGCTTCAGTTGTATCTGACTCTTCGGAATCCTATGGACCAGAGCCTGCCAGGCTACTCTGTCCATGGAATTCTCCAGGCAGCAATACTGGAATGGGTTTCCTTGTCCTCCCCCAGGGGTTCTTCCGGATCCAGGGATCGAACCCACGTCTGTCTCTTAGTCTTCTGCATTGGCAGGCAGGTTCTTTACCACTATCACCATCTGGGAAGCCCCAGTCATCATGGTACAAATTCTTTATGTGGCCCTCATGACTCTCAGAGAAATATCCCAGCATTGTTCTCCAATTCCTACCTTCCCACCAGGCACCCTCAAACTCTATAATCAATTCAACTCAGAATAAATGGTCACAGATAGAAGGAGAGTCACCACAGCTTCCACTGACTCTCCTCAGAAGAGCAGAAAGGGGCTGATAACTGTTCCCACCTTGAACACTGAGTACAAAATGTCTGCCAAAGAAAATTTAGAATGGAAAATTCTGTGTTTGTAAACATGGAAGAGTCAGGCCAGCTTCATTTTTTAGACTGTGTAAAGTGTGAGACTATGACTTTACTTTGATAAATGTATTTGATGATAGCTTAGTTTACTAACACTGTAGAAGCATTTTAACTTATTTGCTGTTGACTCTTGAATTACCTGGAATTCCCCATTTTCCTTGTAAAAATATTAATATGGATCTATTCACCTGATGCAGGAATCCTGATCTCTGATCTAAGTTTTTTATAACTTTATAATCCTTTTGATCTAAGTTTTTCATAACTTTCATTTGTTAGATTCATTGTGCATTTTAATTAGACATCAGAAAACCAAATAAAACATAGGTGTATAAAGAAAATTAATCAAATAGCTTAGAAACTTATAAAACTCTCCTCTGCCTCCCAAAACATCTGTGAAAGTAGGTGTGAGACAAATAGCTGTAAAATATGGGTAAAAAATGTAAAAATGTTGGCTGGTCCTTAATTTGCTTTGTGTTTATAAGCTACCACTTGACAATAAAAATAAAAAATTGAAACTTTACATGATGCATTGTGAATGCAATTTACATGAGAAAAGCTAAGTGATATCCATCTCAGGCACCTAATCAAGCAAAAGGCTTGGTCTTACATCAAAAGATGGGAGACTGCAAGTATACTGATCAACTTTAAGTTACAAAAATAGTGTCAAGCTATTGGACCAGGTGATCTCTTTGTTACCTCTGAACTCTGAATTCAGTATAATTATCCCTGTCTTACAGAAGAGGAAAGACTCAGAAAAGGAAGCAACATGGCCAAGATCACCTAGTAGAGTTCACATTTGAACAAAATCTTCTCAATTCCAAAACCTCTAAAGGCAAATACTGAACTTCCTTCCTTAGATGACAACTATGATACTGTAACAGCATGGAGAATGATTAAATTGGAAACAAGTAAAGAGATACATAGAAAACATATAAATCCCTCAAGCAAACAACATTGATTTTCAGTTTTGCTTTAATCAAATAGAAAATAGACCACATGGAGATACAGACATAGAAAACAGACTTATGGACACTGGAAGGGGATGAGAAAAGGGTGGGATGAATGGAGAGAGTGGCATGGAAACATATATACTACCACATATAAAACAGATAACCAGTGGGAATTTGCTGTATGGCTCAGGGAACTCAAACTGGGGCCCTGTAGCCACCAAAAGAGGTGGGAAATTGTGGGATGTGGGAGGGAGGTTCACGAGGAAGGGAACATATGCGTACCTGTGGCTGATTCATGTTGATGTATGGCAGAAGCCAATGCAATATTTAAAGCAATTATTCTTCAATTAAAAATAAATAATTTGTAAAGGATATCATTTTGCTATTAATATTTGTTACTAATGAATTATGATTTTCATTGAACTGGAATACATTTACTTAGATCCTGGATAATAAGATATTTACTAAATGTATATAGTTGCTAAATAACAAATTTAATGGAACCCACCTCAGGGATTTTAAACAATGGATAAATGCCACCAGTTTTTAAATAGAAAATGTTAAGTATTATAGGGCACTCAGTTTTTGGTTCTTGATTGTATGATTATGATTGGAAACATTAACTTTTAAACTAATTATCCTTCCCTCAGCCTTTTCTTATCACATTTCATTTCCTTTACCTTCATGTTATCTTCATGAAAGAAAACTTGTGTATGTACACAGAAAAAATATGAAGAATCTTTATTTACCACATAGAAATTATAGTTTAAACCTGGAAAGATTTTTAAGTAGATAGTAAAAGATCATTTAATCGTCTTCTGGCCATTAAACCTAATAATCTTTTATATAAATACATTTGTTTGTAGCATTCAAAAGTATAAGATATAACTATTATTTTAGATTTAAAAAATAATCTATTCTTCAAATTGGACACCTTTATTTATTTCTGTTATAAGGTTGAAAAGACCTATCCCAATAAATTCCTATAAAGTGTCTTTAGAAATATTTCAACACCAAGATCAGAAAAGTGTCACGTTAATAATGCAGTTTTTTTTTACCAAATTCCATGGCTGTTTAGGAAGGTATACCTCTTCCTTGGAAAGTCATAAATCTTACAAGGGTATGCCTCATTTTATGAAAATTCATCTTGAAAAACCACCACTTATGGAAAAAAATGATAGCGTTACATATATTCTTGCATAAGTCTAAGCAGCCTCTTGCTGCTGCTGCTAAGTCACTTCAGTCGTGTCCGACTCTGTGCAACCCCACAGACGGCAGCCCACTAGGCTCCCCCGTCCCTGGGATTCTCCAGGCAAGAACACTGGAATGGGTTGCCATTTCCTTCTCCAATGCATGAAAGTGAAAAGTGAAAGTGAAGTCACTCAGTCGTGTCCGACCCTCAGTGACCCCATGGACTGTAGCCTACCAGGCTCCTCTGTCCATGGGATTTTCCAGGCAAGAGTACTGGAGCGGGCTGCCATTGCCTTCTCCGAAGCAGCCTCTTAATTGTGTACAAATCTATAGCTCATAACAAAATCAATAGCGGCAAGTACCTTTAATGTGCTTTTAGCCAGGCAGATCTTAGTTAAACAGATGAACAATTAGTGTATTTACAGTAAAGAACAAAGAACCAGCATGAGTAGGGAAGCTAGATGCTTTCAGTTTGCACGGTGGCTTTTAAAGAATGCCCATCTAAGATAAGATGTTTCTGAGAATGTGCACCTTTGTTTACATTAGGTTTCTGATTTTGAAAAAAAGAAAAAGCTACTCAACTTTCCTCATATTTAAATCTTTGGGCTTCATCCTTGCTTAGGTTTTTATTTTTATCTAGAGTACAGTGTATTTGTTTTCTAGACACATACTGCATTTTTACAACAAAATTTAGAAAGAGCTTAAAGGTTCAGTTGTTTTAAGTTGATTGAACATGTATCTTTGTGGAATGTGTCTTTCCACATAGTGATGGATGGTTTATCCCAGTAATATAAAACTTGATTTCCTTAGAAAATCTGAAGAGTTTAAGTTTATAGTCACTGTTAATATATTGCCTTTGGTTGTGCAGATTTTTGGGGGGTAGTTAATTCCAGACATGAAGAAGAGGAGTTTTCACAGTGACCAGGTTATACATTGGTAAATCATTCTATGGTGGCAAATTATGCACGTCTTAAAAAATACCTTACGTGCATGCTAAGTTGCTTTAGTTGTGTCCTGACTCTTTGCGACCCTATGGACCCTAGCCGGCCAGGATCCTCTATCCATGGAATTCTCCAGGCAAGAATACTGGAGTGAGTAGCTATCCCTTCCTCCAGGATATCTTCCCAACCCAAGGATTGAATCCATGTCTCTTACATCTCCTCCATTGGCCAGTGGGTTCTTTACCACTAGCACCACCTGGGAAGCCCCCCAAAATGCCTCCAGGTCAAGTCAAGTGTTAGTCACTCAGTCATGTCAGACTCTGCAACTCCATGGACTATAGCCTGCCAGGCTCTTCTGTCCATGGAATTCTCTAGGCAAGAATACTAGAATGGGTTGCCATTCCCTTCTCCCAGGGGGATTTCCCAACCCAGGGACTAAACCCAAATCTCCTGAATTGCTGGCAGATTCTTTTCCATCTGAGCTACCACTTAGTGTGTATGTTAGTCGCTGATTCATGTCTGACTCTTTGTGACCCTGTGGACTGCAAGTTAGCATCAGTAGCTTCTTAATCTCCAAATCCCAAGGCCTTTCTGGTCTACATCTTCATTAGTCTTTTGTACCATTTGCTCCTTGATTATCCTTTTCTTGACATGTTCTCACCAGGGCTAAATAACCTGCTTTTCTGTCTTGCCAATCATTCTTGTTCCTCCTTACAACCCCTGAGCAGCAAGCAGTGTCCTGAGTTCTTTCCACCACCTTTGTTTTCTTGATTCCTAGCTCTCTGAAGTCATGCCCTCCTGTTAGCTCCAGCTATCTCCTCTATGAAGATGACTTCGGAATCTACAGGCCCAGCCTTGTCATTCCTTCACTGTCTGGGTCCACACTCCCAGCTGCCAGCAATTGCGTCTTCCTGGTTGTCTCATCAACAGCTTAGACTCTGATTTCTTCCCCATCATGTGCAAACTCCTGACACCACATGGTCTCTATTGTCTTCCATGCTTCAGACAAAATGAATTATTGGCCATTTCCTAAACACAGTTTATTCATTCCTTTGACCCTTATGTCCATTCTGTTCTCTCTGGCTAAAATGTTTTATACTTTTTATCAAGAGTTTACACAAAATGCTTCAATTCAGTGCTTTGTAATTCTGTAGAAGTTCATTTTACTCTTCTTAGTCTCTCATGGGTCATTACTTTCATTGTGAATATTTATGTCAAGATGTATTTTCTGACCAAAATCCTAACTTTTGTATGGGCAGGATTACTTCATGCCATCCACAGTGCCCATATGAGGTGTTCAATAGGTGGTGTTAAAAAAACATACAACTGCCCATCAACACAGGGCAATGTACTTGTGGTTCTTGAAGCAGAAAGATACAGTTATTGGTTTGGAAAACTGGGCTCTACAACAAACCATCTGAAAGGGAGAGTACTGTAAAGAAGTACATTTGCTTCCAAAAATCTGTAATAAATTCCTAAGGAGGGACATACTCACCAAGATAACCTATCTCTGTATTTAAACTTGAAAGCCATGAATTTTGCATTTAAAATAGTTTACTTAAGTCATTGTGGAGTTGCTTTTTTCCTTGTATAAATGGTTTCAGTAAAAGCAAACCTGAATATACATAAAAACATGGTTCTCTTGCATAGTTATTTTGCTTCAAGCAACAAAACTTTGTATATCACAATGTAATGCCAAAACCCAAATACCTGAGCAACTAATTTAATTTTTTATTTCATAGAAATGTAGAGAGCTCTAATTTCCCTTATCACTTTCAATCGATATCTGAAAGTATCTTTTTCAGTCAAATTAATACTATGAAATATTCAGAGAACTGGGGAAATATTTACATCACTTGAATATATCATAGAAAATTCAAAGTAAAAGTGAAAGTGAAGTCGCTCAGTCGTGTCCGACTCTTTGCGACCCCAGAGACTAAACACCTTGGCAATATCTTAACATCGTTTTTTTGTGCCAAAGAACAGTTTTCAGTCAAAAAATACATTTTGTCTGAAAAAGTAGTTTAGTGGTATAGATTTTTAAGAAAAAGGGATGAGATGATCATATTATTCCCATAAATGTTGTTTCATATAATGTACTCTTGCTTTTTGCCAGGTCCTGATAATAAATTACATAATTCACTGTTAATCAGAGTTCTGGTTTATGAGTCACAGTTTATTTTGATATTTCAGTTGTCCTAATTTTTCTTTCCTATAAACTAATCTGTTCCAAAAAGCCTCCATGATTTATTTTCACATTTTGTTTTCCCAACAACAGAAGCAGTCTCAGAGTCCTTATGGAAGAAAAACATAGGAATCTGTAACTGCTTCCCCTTTGTTATCTCTTGACGTATAGCAAAAAAAGTAACTTTATCTTGAGAAAAGATAAAACAAAGAATAGGTCACATCTTTTCACTGTAGCCCAGGAATTAAGCCTCTTGAATTGTTCTACCTGTCCCTGGTGAGGGAAAGCTTTTGTAGCTTAGAAGCATGCTCCCAGCTCTAAGAAGGTGATCAAGATTATCCATCTTAATGTTTCATCTGTTTAGCTTTTCTGATTGGGACACTGGCTATTGGCTTGGACCAATGCCAAAGACACCATTGGTACTTTTCTTTTGAAGTATATAGTTTTGGGGTGGTTTTGGGGCACAATAAAGACTCTACTGGGGTTTCCCAGGTGGCACTAGTGGTAAAGAACCTGCCTGCCAATGCAGGAGACATAAGAGATGTGGGTTCTATCCCTGAGTCGGGAAGATCCCCTGGAGAAGGGTATGGCAACTCTCTCCAGTATTCTTGCCTGGGAAATCCCATGGACAGAGGAACCTGGCAGGCTATAGTCCATAGGGTTGCAAAGAGTCGGACACAACTGAAAAGAGTTAGCACATACACATGCAAAGAGTCTATTACTCCCAGTTGGAAAACCTCTTTTAGGATGTTCCTTTTAGGATCACCATTTTGGGGCTCAATCTCTTTCAGCTCAATTGCTTTTGAAATCCTTCTTTCCTATTTTGCATTGATTCTTTAGAGTTGCTTCTGTTTATTCTCCTATTGGGTCTGATAGTACCTCTTCTTGCTTGACATGATAAATCACAGACATCTCTCCATGGAGCACCAAGTGGGAACTGCGGTGAGAGCCAGGGAAGAAAAGATGGGGCAGAAAGCATAGATTTGTCTCTAGTCCAGGCAGTAGAAATTCCTCAGACTCAGTCTTTTCTGTCCCCGTAAAGGAGACTTCATGAACATTGGAGGCCAGAGCTTCAGATCATCATGGAAGGTTATTTTTTCATCTGAAAGTTTCTCCCCTGCCCAACTCACTCAAAAACTTGAGAGAAATCAGACAACTGACTTGGACTATACACTCAAAATCATAGCCGGTTCTCTTTAGAGACCCCTTATAAGTGTTAGGTAGGCAGAATAGGGAAAAGGAGTCCAAAATGGCGGTGGCTAAAAGACAAGGAAGGGAAAAGCCTGCAAAAATAAAACAAAAGAAGGTCCAAGGACCAGAGTGAAGACTTCAGGTAGAACAAACAGCACTCCTGGCTAAGCTCAATTTGCATAGGGCAGGCCCAGGTGGAGGTAAAAAACATACAAAAGGAGAAGCCAAAGCGCTTTCTCTCTCTCTTTCTCTCCCGCGTATGTGCACTCTTTCTCTCTCTCTCCTTCCCACTCTCTTCTCTTCAAGTCTTTGGGTTGGCATGCCCTCATGCTTCGAGGATGGATTCTCCTGCTATCTTCTAAATAAAATAGAGCTGTAACACTGATTTGCCTAAGAGCTATAACACGGTTTGTCCAAGACCCGAAAGCTGTGATGCGCCAAGGACTTTAATGTCCGTCGCTCCAAATCTTTGTTGTGATGAGACAAAGAACCGAGGAACATACAGTCGTGTGACATAAGAAAAAGATTAAGACCAAAATTTGGGTCATTTATATGTAGGAACTAGAGCAAAGAGAGCAAGGGCCTCTGAGGTTTAGAGAAATGTAAAGACCTCCAGCCTAGTCTAGATACCCCCAGGTGAAGGGAAGGTAAATCCTGAATATTAGTTCCATCCAGGGTCTGACATGGAGAGGGTTTCACACAGCACAAAGAGAGCTGAGATTCAATCTGATTTCATCTAAGCAAAAACAGGAAGAGATTGCTAACAGTCATTTTTATCAGAGTGAAAATAGGTCATCTGAGCTCTAAATGACAGTTTTTTCCAGGTAACAGTTGTGTGATATTCACTGATGAAAAGGCACTTATCAGCCAACCCTTAGGCACCTTCCCTGATGACACTGCAGGCCCTCACAGTAAAGGAGTCTTAAGATATTTTCAGGAAGGCATTCCCAAGAAGAAAATAAGGACCCTGCCTAGCCAGATCTTAGAGTGGTAATACCAATGAATGATGGGCTTTCCAGGTAAAGGCTCAGTGAGTAAAGAATCTGCCTGCAATGCAGGAGAAGCAGGAGACACAGGTTTAATCCCTGGGTCAGAAAGATCCTCTGGAGGAGAGCATGGCAACCCACTCCAGTATTATTGCCTGGAAAATCCCATGGACAGAGGAGCCTGGTGGGGTACACTCCATGGGGTCACAAAGAGTCAGACAAGACTGAAGGGACTGAGCATGCACACACCCATGAATGGCATGAATATTCACATTATTCTGCCTATTCTAAGATTTGCATCTTACTTATTTGATCTGAAGTCATATTTCATAAAGCATAGTTAACAAACTTTGATAGTCATTAGAAAGCAATAGAATGTGGATGGTTCAGTGGAGGTTATGACATCATGAGTATCAATGTAATCAACATTAAATAAAGGATATCAGAAAACTGAAAAGGTAGGAATATCTGTATAACAGTGTTTCTACCTTATTATTGTGGCAGACATGAAATTAGCCAAGAAGTGTATATTATGTAAAAGTCCATGAAAAGGTAGTTACTAGGTCTGAACAGGAGATGATAGTACCTGAACCCTGCAGAAAATCCTCATGCATCGATTGGACAATAAACAAAAATAAGTAGCTCTTCTCTACTCATTATTCTAACTCTAAACGTGTTCGTCATTATACCTCACATGGGCCCTTAAATTTTGCTTGTAAATACAAAAGCCCCCCACCCCCACCCCACACACATACACACACACACACACACACACACACACAAGTTCCCACATACTGAACAGAGCCCTTGCCACAAACTGGGGTTTGGCAGCTTATTTGGCCTTGACAATGCCAGCACAACCATACCTTAGTGTCTGTCCCAAAGTAGAGCTGATCTCAGCAAGCAAGAACCAGCAGGTTTGTGGTCATTCCAAAGACATTCATTTTATCATAGATGCCAACTACAATACCAGCAACTGAGGTGTGGCTTAGGTTAAGGAAGGGGATATAAAGAGCAAGAACTTAAGGAAAATGAAAGAATGTTTTAACTCTTTGCTTGATCTCTATCACAACCTCCACTACCACCAGCCTCCCAAATAAATAAATAGACCAGAGTGCTAAGGATTGCAAGTAACCTCAACCCAAGTCCCAAGCATTTCTCAGTTTAAACTAGATTGTAACTATTAAGACTTTCTTTTCTAGAAAGTATAGAGCCACAACTCTTAGTAGGATTAATATCAACAGACTGTGTGGTAGGATGCTAAATGAAACCTCTCCTGATGTTCAAGAATTCTTAATGATTCCCCAACTAAGTCTGAAGAAGTGTTAAGTACTCAAATAAGAGATCTCTTCACATTGGAATTTGATACATAAAAAGCTTACTTCAAGGTGAAAGAATGAATCAGGTTAAATTTGAGTCATCCCAACCCAGAAATTTTTTAAAAGTTTGAGACATTGAAAGGGAGAACTTCTCAGATCTTCTCAGACAAGGCGCAAAGTTTTACCCTCCAAATGGGAGAGGAAAGAATGAAGACCCCTTCCTATTCTCTCAAGCCAAGTGAAGGTAACTGCAAGAGATTCTCCCATAAAATTTAAAGATGTCTTCCAGATGGTGGTCCTTGTAATAGTTTGTGGACCTATCTTATATTATTCTTCATAGACCAATGCCAGTAACATTAACATGAATAACCATCTGTCTAGCCCTATGCCTAACTACAGTGAATAAAAGGTAATTTTCAGAATGCTGTATTACAGCATCTCCTAAATACCAATAGGGATCTGTATAAAATTATTAGAGTTATGGGATCCAAGCCAAAGCAGAGTTAAAATTTGCAATGATTCCTACTGCTCTTTTCTGACTCAGTTTATAAATAGATTCTAAGAAATTCTTATTCACAAATTACCCAAAAAGTAAGCAAGTACAGAAGAAATATAAATAATTTCCGTGATAATTTATCATTTCCTTCATTTGTCCGAACCCTATTATTTGTGTCATTTAGCTATGAATTACATAGATAAACTTTTGATAATGTTAATACTGTTAGGATAAGCCCTCAATTTTCCTTGACTTTTTGTAGCATAGTTATTATTTCTTGTTGAAAAATACCTATATTGGTTTTAATTTCTTAGGTATATTTCCTTAGTCAGTGTTCAGTGTTCTGTTTGTAAAAATTCACTAATCACTTATTGATTGGATATCTCAAAAGAAGAAACATATGAGGGAGTGTACTTGGATTTGAATGTGATTAAAAGCTTAGCTGACACTTTAATGTGCTGTGAGATCTTCACTATGTCACACAAACTTTCAGGGCCCTAGATTTTTCAATTGTAAAATAAAGAGAATTGACTCGAATATCCATCTTGAGCTGTCTAATCCTCCATTTTCTTGAATGTTTTGCTTCGTTTAATTGAGAGATTCAACTGTTTTCCAGCCTGAGCAATGCTACCCCTGTATTTCTGGGTTTATTAGCTAAATGTCAGAAACCTTTCTTAAACTGATGAAATGTACATAGTTTATACCCTAGCAGAAAAGGTCTGCTTTACCTCGACACCAAGACAAACTTCCCTGGGCCCCCGACTCTCACCATCTCTAGTTGACTGAGACCAAGATACTTTCTGAACAGGAAAGGTCACCTTTACTTTGAGAATAGAGCATAATGAGATGGACACTTAGTCCTGGGTTATGATTGTGAAAAAATATACTGAGAATTTAAGGAGAATGAATAAGAAATGCCTGAAACCTCTCATCATTATTTGTTGAAATATTTGTATTCTCTCTTTACTGAGGTTTGTTTTCTAACCTCCAAAGAAATGTCTGGCCATTTAATGAAAATTATATGGAAAATTCTACCTTTGTTTATTCATGATTTTATAACAGGAAAAAAAAAAAACATATTCCTTTGAGCACTTTAAAATGTATAAGAACCTAGTGTATTTCCTAAATAAGATTCATTCTTTTGGTATATATTTGGGAAGGGGAAAAGAAACTATAATACAGAATTGTCACTGAATTTTTACCTCACAGTTTCAATATATTTGATTTCTTTCACTTTTGCTTTTAATTTTTACCTTTGGCCAAGTTAACTTTTAACGGTAAACTTGTTTTGGGATTTGTTAAGACTGGCAGTGCTCAACTTATTTAAATGTTTTGCTTTGCTTATTAAACGGTATAGACATCTTACACTTGCTTTTCTAAATCTTTCTCCCTCTTGAAAACTCACTGTTTGGAAAAAATTAAATAAGCAACGAAACTGTAATGAAAGAACAAATTCTCCTCTTTAAAATAATATTGTAGAATTAAAACCAAAATTTTAGCCATAGAATTTAATGGAGAGTTTCTACTGTAAATAATGTTTGAAGACCACTATTATTATTTGCATAAGACATAAGATATTCTCTCGACACTTAAGAGTTACACATTTGATTTTTTCCTATAAAAGATTTTTGTTTAATGCTTACATAAAGATAGTGAGGAATTACTTTCACTTTGAATAACTGTCCCACACAGCACTGACCTGATAACTTGTTTACCAAAAGCCGCAAGTCTGGGCTATTAACAATTAACTAAGGTAAGCTGCAGTTGTGACGTCTGATAAGAATGACCTTGTTTAATAACACAGTTCACAGGTGAGCAGCAAAGTTTATGCAGCTCTAAGCTTAGGATAAGTTCTAAAAGAGACCTAATATATACTTGTATACAAAAACAATGGTGTTCACCAATTTATTCTAATATTTATTAAAAAGTTTATTATTACCTGATGGGATTAGTCATAGGGAAGTTTATTTTGCATGCTTAGATTTCATAAAATAATACCATCCAACTTCCTTATAGGAATTAAAATAAGTCATTATAAAATGATTTCAGGAACACTTTTAAACTGCATAGCACATCTGAAATATTTGGTTTTTGAAAGATTTTATATCCCTCAAATCAGTTGTGTCTTGAATTCCACATTAAGTATTAAGTAAGCATTTCAAACCATCTAAGCAATTGTTCTTACTATCACTGAAGTAAAAAGGAAAAAATATAAATATTGCAGCATTTATTCAATGAGCAAATAAATTTGCCTAACCCAATGTTTCCTTTTATTTTTCCTTTCTTTTTTTATTGGTCTGCCTTGAACAATTAGATATTTTAAACTATGGTAATGGTTTTTCACTGCACAGACTATAAGTGAAAATATTATTTGCAGTTTTAGAAATCAAAGTGTGAGAATTCAGACTTCCAGTGACTCACATGAACAAATATGCAAGGGCCCTCACCTCAAATGACTTAACCAAGCACCAGGAACTTCACATTCTGTGCTGAATGAGGCTTTGCAGGTTTCAAGAGAAAATAGGTAAATAAAGACATCTGCTGGTATCCTACACAGTCTTAAAACATTGACTTCAGCAGCTTTCTGTACAAGATTTTTCAAAGCACTTAATGTGCTTTGTGTTGTCTGTTTACCTCCAAGTAGGGGATCGAGTAAGCAGAATCCTAAACATTATCTCCAATGGAACTATTTTTCTGTTGAATTGCTATTACTAACTGAAGGAACTCTGCCTGCGTGTGTGGTCAGTCGTGTCTGACGGCGATCCCATGAACTCTAGCCCGCCAAGCATCTCTGTCCGTGGGATTGTCCAGGCAAGAACACTGGAGTAAGGTGCCACGCCCACTTCCATGGGATCTTCCCACCTCGAGGATCGCACCCGCATCTCTTAAGTCTCCTACACTGGCAGGTGGGGTGCTTTACAACCATCGCCACCTGGGAAACCCTAGTGCCCCACAAGTACAGTTGGGGAATGCTAGGTTGTAGATCCCTGTCAGGGGGTAAGGAAGAAATATTCATGTGGTAGTTAAATCCTTAACACTACATGAGATTGCTGACACAAAAACCAGACAAGACCAAGAACTTTGAAAAAAAAAAAAAAGGCCACAAGTTCTAGGACAAGCAGAGTATTATATTGAGCTTATTGTGCATGCCACAGACTCATAAAATTGTTAGAATAGAAGTAAGAATAGAGATCATTTCATTCAACTTCCTCACTACAGAGCCAGGGCAATTAAGGACTGAGGAATTAGGTGACTTATTTAAAATCACACAGCTTGTTTGCTGATTGCTAGTTGAAATCAAGAAAGAAAATATATACACCTAAGGAAACTTGCCCTAAACAAAAGCAGCAACTTCTGGTCACAAGTTATTAAAATATGTTGAAAATAATTTCTTAATATAGAAGATGAAGGAATCCACTGGACTCCTTCCTTCACATAATTTTTCATAATGAGGAAGGAATGTTCTGAGTGGACTAAGTAGACCAACACTGGTTGGAAGCAGCCACACAGGGATATTTCTCATGATAATGATGAGAAAGAAAAAGAAAATTCCTGTGGTTTGCAGCTTTATGTGGCCTTTTGTTGTTAATGAGAGTATTGAATACAGAAAAAAAATAAAGTTGTTTTTATTCCTGTTGACTCCTCAACAACTTAAGTTATCTAATAATATAGGAGGAATGTTTATACCCTAATGTAAAGGACCTTGTGTATGTTGGCCTAGAATAATTCAAAATGATATAATACAACTTCTGGCAGTAGTTCAGATTCATTTTTATACTAAAAACAACAACAAAAAATGACTGGCAACTTTTTTAACACACTCTTAAATGACTAATCTTTGGAGCTTCTGAAAATCTAGTTTTTTTGTTCTCATGCTTCACAGTGTTTGCTTCTATAAAAGAGGCCACCGCACCTCTAATTGCTTAACAACTGTACCTCTGATCTGTTCTCATTTTCTATCTAATTAAATGTAAATATTATTTCACATTATAAGCCAATGAAACAAGGTGTCATTTTTCTACCCATCTCTGTATCTTCCTTATTTACTAGAGCAGGTGCCATAATATCTATTCAACATAAATGCCTATAAAATGGAGATAATAATATCTCCCTCATAATCTTATTGACAGGCTTTATTGAGACAATGTATATGAACATTCTTTGTAAAGAGTACAGCCCTGGATATATATTAAGGATAATGATGATTATTATTACTAGTGTTAGCAATAGTATTTACAAGACAATGCTCCAAACATAAAATAGGGGATATTAAAAAGAATCAAGATATTTGTAAAACTAAGTTCACAACTCAGCGCACAACAATCCTCCAAAAACATTTGTTGAATTAAATATAAAATCAATATAGTCTATATGGATCACAATGGAATGTGGGTACAGAATAGAGGATGAGTAGGAGCCTCATGCTGGGAAAGACTGAAGGCAAAAGGAGAGGATGAGATGTTTAGATAGCATCACCAGTTTAATGGACATGAACTTGAGTAAACTCTGGGAGGTAGTAAAGGACAGGGAAGCCTGGCATGCTGCAGTCCATAGGGTTGCAAAGAGTCAGAAATGATTTTGTGACTGAACAGCAACAAGAACATCATGAAATTAATGTAGAAAGTGAGAAGTAAGATAATTTTTAAAAGGTTATGCCAAAACAAAGATTGAAGAACCTGTGTACCGCAGCTAAGACCAGGCCAAATTTAAAAAATGAATAAATGAGTAAAATATTTTTTAAGAAAAGAAAAATAGCCTTGATGAAATGAAAAATAACCGGAGTAGTTATGAGCAGGGAACTATTATTAAAATGTAATCAAGGAATCAGAATTTAATTACAATAATTTAAGTAGCATCAGTTCAGTTCAGTCGACCCCATGAATCACAGCACGCCAGGCATCCCTGTCCATCACCAACTCCCAGAGTTCACTCAAACTCATGTCCATTGAGTGGGTGATGCCATCCAGCCATCTCCTCCTCTGTCATCCCCTTCTCCTCCTGCCCCCATTCCCTCCCAGCATCAGAGTCTTTTCCAATGAGTCAACTCTTCACATCAGGTGGCCAGAGTATGGAGTTTCAGCTTTAGCATCAGTCCTTCCAAAGAACACCCAGGGCTGATCTCCTTTAGGATGGACTAGTTGGATCTTAAGGGACTCTCAAAAGTCTTCTCCAACATCACAGTTCAAAAGCATCAATTCTTCAGCGCTCAGCTTTCTTCACAGTCCAGCTCTTACATCCATACGTGACCACAGGAAAAACCATAGCCTTGACTAGATGGACCTTTGTTGGCAAAGTAATGTCTCTGCTTTTGAATATGCTATCTAAGTTGGTCATAAGTTTCCTTCCAAGGAGTAAGCATCTTTTAATTTCATGGATGCAATCACCATCTGCAGTGATTTTGGAGCCCCAAAAAATAAAGTCTGACACTGTTTCCACTGTTTTCCCATCTATTTCCCATGAAGCGATGGGACCGGATGCCATGATCTTAGTTTTCTGAATGTTGAGTTTTAAGCCAGCTTTTTCACTCTCCTCTTTCACTTTCATCAAGAGGCTCCTTACCTCCTCTTCACTTTCTGCCATAAGGGTGGTATCATCTGCATATCTGAGGTTATTGAGATTTCTCTCGGCAATCTTGATTCCAGCTTGCGCTTCTTCCAGACCAGCATCTCTCATGATGTACTCTCCATCGAAGTTAAATAAGCAGGGTGACAATATACAGCCTTGATGTATTCCTTTTCCTATATGGAACCAGCCTGTTGTTCCATGTCCAGTTCTAACTGTTGCTTCCTGGCCTGCATATAGGTTTCTCAAGAGGCAGGTCAGGTGGTCTGGTATTCCCATCTCTCTAAGGATTTTCCACAGTTTCTTGTGATCCACACAGTCAAAGGCTTTGGCATAGTCAATAAAGCAGAGATAGATGTTTTTCTGGAACTCTCTTGCTTTTTCCATGATCCAGCGGATGTTGGCAATTTGATCTCTGGTTCCTCTGCCTTTTCTAAAACCAGCTTGAACATCTGGAAGTTCATGGTTCATGTATTGCTGAAGCCTGGTTTGGAGAATTTTGAGCATTACTTTACTAGTGTGTGAGATGAGTTCAACTGTGCAGTAGTTTGAACATTTTTTGGCATTGCCTTTCTTTGGGATTGAAATGAAAACTGACCTTTTCTAGTCCTGTGGCCACTGCTGAGTTTTCCAAATTTGCTGGCATATTGAGTGCAGCACTTTCACAGCATCATCTTTGGGGATTTGAAATAGCTCAACTGGAATTCCATCACCTCCACTAGCTTTGTTCATAGTGATGCTTTCTAAGGCCCACTTGACTTCACATTCCAGGATGTCTGGCTCTTGGTGAGTGATCACACCATTGTGATTATCTTGGCTGCCACCCCTGACATGGGGCATGGGGTAGCTCCTTTCGGCCGCCGCCCCTGACCTTGGGCGAGCGGTAGCTCCTCTAGGCCACTTTTCTACCTTAAGTATCATAATGAGGGATATTTATTTGTGATGATGATGAAGTTGGAAACTAACGTTTATAGATAGAAGAAAAAAGAGGTGAGAAAATCCAGGATTTAAGGAAGAGACAGTTCTGTTCAGCACAGCTGTCTAATGAAGTCATCTTGGCTTCACTTTAAAGATATCTTCTCATCTATTCTCCAGTCTAATTTCTCCCTTCAACTCCAGAATTAGACATCTTGTTATTTAGCACCCAAGCTTGCGTGACTAATATAAGCCTCAAAATTAACTTGTCTGGAAGTGAACTCTTTATTCTCTGCACCCCAGTCCTTGGCCCCCTGGGTCTTTTCCATGTCAGCCAATAGCATACCTTTCATTTAAGCTAACATGCTTGCATCATTTTTAACTTGTTTCACTCACACCTCAAATCCAAACCATCAGCAAATTCTATCAGCTTTTAGATCAAACTATATCATATAAATGTGAATTCACCATTTCTCACCGTTCATATACTTCAGTGCTAGTCAAAACCACAAATTGCAACAGACTCTAAGATGGCATCCATGTTTTCTCCTTTGCCCTATGACAGTCTCTAATCTAATTAGCAGCAGTTATTTTTGTTTTTTTGTTGAAGCGTATTTGTTATACAATATTTTATAAGCAAGTATACAATATAGTGACTCAGACTTTTAAAGCCCATACTCCATTCATAGTTATAAAATGTTTGCTGTATTTCCCATGTTGTACAATATATCCATGTAGCTTATTTTATAATTAATAGTTAGTACCTTTAAGTCCCATACCCCTATATTTTCCCTCTCTGCTTCTCTCTCTGCACTGGCAACCAAATTTTGCCATTAGCAACAACATGGATGTACTTGGAGAGTATTATGCTAAGTGAAATGACATCAGACAGAGAAAGGCAAATACTGCATTATATCACTTACATGTGGAATCTAAAAAATACCACAAACTAGTGAATAAAACAAAAGAAATGACTGATGTGGGAATTTTTGCAAACACTCCTGTCTGGCACATCTTTCACATGCTTCTTTCCAATCTCTGCTCAAATATCACTTCTTCATAAAAATCTCTAACATCTCACCTAAATATTACCCGTAAGCATTCTCTGTCCCTTCATTCCCTTCATCCCTACAGACTTCACCCTATGTAGACATTGTGTATTTTCATATATCTTGTCTCCTCCACTATAAATTAAGTACATGAGATATGTCATCTGTCTTGCTTCTGAGTTCCAAATACCAGTGCCTGGAATAAAATGAATGCTCCATACATGTCTGCATATAACATTTATTTGTCCCTAGAACTCCCTATTTTTTATTCAAGGTAATCTTTGTTTGATATTTTTGATTTTTATATGCTATCATCACTTGAAGAATGAAAAGGCTGAACTGTGCACCTTTTCAACAATACTCTTAAGGCATAGTTTTAGCTTCTCAGGAGGGCTTCTCACTTTATCGAAGTGACTTATTACCTGCCCCAAGCATACACACTTCTAAGAGAAGCCAGTGTCTCCACCAGTGCAGAAAGATGTTTAGAACAAGGTTCTGCTCCATGTGAACCTAAGGGCCTGCCCCGCTTTTGGGCTTGCTGTGGTCAACAGGTTCGTGTTCATCCTACACACACCACACAGCTTGAAAAAAATGAGCAGAATCAATCTCATTTATATCTTGAGAGTTTAGAAATAGGAAGCTGTCAGGTTGAATTAATTAGCTAAGCTGCACAATATTAAGAGGCGAAGTGCAGAAGCAGTGCTTCTAGGTCTTTGGCTGGTAAAAGAGCATAATAACGAGCAAATGTGTTGAGAGATGCCGAGGTTTCCTGCGTGAGCTCCAGGGGAGTCCTAAGAGGGAAACAGAAGGGGGTATCTTCACAATTCAGCTCCTAGCCTGTGAGTATCTTGAAAATAAATGAATCCCCTCTATCTTTAGGTATCAGGATATCTTTCTTTAGGTATCACTTTTCTCTGAACCCAAGAAAACCATGACATAATCTGCATAATTACAGACTAAGGACTGCAAAAGATACAATATCATACTTAACATTCTTTTGCTCTCAACCAGGGGCAGTTACAGGTGAATGGCAATAGTTTTTTGTTTGTTTATTTGCTTATTCAAGAATACTTGCTACTGCTGCTAAGTCGCTTCAGTCGTGTTCGACTCTGTGCAACCTCATAGACAGTAGCCCACCACGCTCCCTGTCCCTGGGATTCTCCAGGCAAGAACACTGGAGTGGGTTACCATTTCCTTCTCCAATGCATGAAAGTGAAAAGTGAAAGTGAAGTTGCTCAGTCGTATCCAACTCTTAGCGACCCCATGGACTGCAGCCTACCAGGCTCCTCCGCCCATGGGATTTTCCAGGCAAGAGTAATGGAGTGGGGTGCCATTGCCTTCTCCAATTTAAGAATACTTACAGCTGCTTTATTCTTAAGAACTCCAACCTGGAAATAACACACACATTCATCTACAATAGGATGAATAAGTAAATTGTGACACATTCATACAAAAAAAAAAAATAGTACACAGCAATGAGAAAGATACACACCCATGGATGAATCTCACAGATAAATATTGACTGGGAAAAAAACCCAGACACAAAAGAATATGTACTGTATGAGACCATATATATGAAGTCAAAAACAAGCAGTGTAGGTGTTACTTCTGGTGGGGAATTGGTTATGAGGGGCCACGAGGGAGCCAGTTGGAGTGCTTGAACTGCCCTATATCTAGATTTTTGTCATTGGCTATGTGAGCATACACATATGTAAATGTATAAATACACATATGTTAATTCCGATGTATAGGGCAGGAACAATGCCTTTGTGTGGTTCTGTATTAGTTGACACAGTTTCCTTTGGACCATTATTATTGAACATAGGAAGTGGCAGTGTTTTGATGATGGTCTGTGAAGACCATATGGCTTCATCTTTCTCCACAGTCACATAGACACTTTACCTAGCACTTAACTTACCTGGGCCTTGTGTGTGAAGTTAGATTTTTTGTTTGTTTGTTTTTGCAATTGCTTGTTTGTTTTTTGACTGTGCCAGGTCTTAGTTGCAGCACACAAGATCTTCTTAGTGGCACACAAATCTTCCTTGCATCATGTGGGATCTTTCATTGCGGTGCACTGACAATCTAGCTGAGTACACAGGCTCGATAGTTGTGGCACACAGGCTACAGAGGGAATGGACTTAGTAGTTGCCTGTGGGTGTGTGGGCTTAGTTGCTCTATGGCAAGTGGGATCTTACTTCCCCAACTAGGAATTACATCTTCATTCCCTGCATTGCAAGGTGAATTCTTAACCACTGGACCCCAGGGAAGTCCCTGAAGTTAGATGTTTTATTCACCTTATAAAAAAGATAATGAAATCAACTGCCAATAAAAGTTCCAGGGATGAAGGTTTGAACTGGGATCTCTCAGGCTACTTGCTGTCTTAAGCCATTTTTTTAAATCAAGGTTAGCTTTCAATTAGCAAAGCAAAATAAAGATTTGAAGGAATTATCTGGATAATTGAAGTGAAAACATTGCTTCGACTTAAATTGCCTGAATAATCGCACGTTAATAATCTCTTCACTATTGATTTCCTCTCTAGTGAATTGTCCA
The DNA here is from genome assembly GCF_032405125.1 of Capricornis sumatraensis. Lineage (NCBI taxonomy): Eukaryota > Metazoa > Chordata > Mammalia > Artiodactyla > Bovidae > Capricornis > Capricornis sumatraensis. The sequence goes on along the minus strand of NC_091078.1, from coordinate 32,942,252 downwards.
GGTAATAGAGACAAAGCATGGTGGTGGCTTAAATTACCCAGATAATTGCATGCTTGCTTTACTCCACCTTGTCAACAAGACCTGGCTATGATGTAAAGAACCTCAGTGGAGAAATGACATAGATTTATAGCTAAGGCCAGATTTATCAATAGGGGGTGAAACAGTCACCAAACAAAAACCAAGAAGTCTTATATTAGGGAATACAAGGGATGTGGGGCACCAGGGACTGCCAGCGTAGGCAGACCTGCCTCCCTACAAGGCCACTTGATGAGTAAGGTGATTGGAGGTGTGCATGACAAAGCCCAGTGTGACAAATTCTCATAAATGGGAGATGCTTGGGCCTTCCAAATGCCCAGACAATTACAATATAACACGTCTATCTGTTGATTAAAAAGAATTTTTAAATTTTTAGAAACTCTAAGTCCAACATAGTATCATTCCAGTGCCTTATACATGAGATGATTTCAGATGTTGTTGTTGTTGTTCAGTTGCCCAGTCGTGTCCAACTCTTTGTGACCTCATGGACTGCAGCACACCAGGCCTCCCTGTCCCTCACCATCTCCCAGAGTTTGCCCAAGTTCATGTTCATTGCATCGGTGATACCCCATCCATCTCATCTTCTGACACCCTCTTCTCCTGCCCTCAATCTTTCCCAGCATCAGAGAGTTTTCCAATGAGTCGTCTGATCAGAATAATGGAGCTTCAGCTTCAGCTTAAGTCCTTCCAGGGAATATGCAAGTTTGATCTCTCTTAAGATTGACTGGTTTAATCTCCTTGCTGGCCAAGGGACTTTCAGGAGTTTTCTCCAGCACCACAGTTCAAAGGTATCAATTCTCTGGCATTCTGCCTTCTTTACAGTCCAGCTCTCACAATCATATGTGACCACTGGGAAGACCATAGCCTTGACTATATGGACATTACCTTGGCAGAGTAAAGTCTGCTTTTCAACACACTGTTTAGGTTTGTCATCACTTTCCTGCCGAGAGGCAATCGTCTTCCAATTTCATGGCTGCGGTCACCATCTGCAGTGATTTTGGAGCCCAAGAAGAGGAAATGTGCCACTATTTCTACCCCTTCCTCTTTTACTTGCCAGGCAGTAATGGGGCCGGATGCCATGATCTTAGTTTCTTAATGTTTAGTTTAAGCCAGCTCTTTCATTCTCCTCCTTCACTTTCATCAAGAGGCTCTTTAGTTCCTCTTTGCTTTCTGCCATTAGAGTGGTATCATCCATATATCTGAGGTTGTTGACGTTTCTCCCACCTATCTTGATTCCAGTTTGTATCTCACCCAGCCTGGCATTTCTCATGATATGCTCAGCATATTGATTAAACAAACAGCACAACAGCAGATTGCCCTTTTGTACTCCTTTCTCCGTCTTGAACCAATTAGTTCCATGCAGGCTTCTAACCTGCATACAGGATTAGCAGGAGACAGGTCAGATGGTATTTCCATCTCTCTAAAATTACAAAGAAGAAGCTAAAAGCACAAAGAAATACTCTTCATTGTTATCATTTTTATAGGCTTAAAATGTGAGTTTCTCAATTAAACTCTTTATAATGGTAGCTAATCGGGGGAAAGAGGTGACCTTTGAAATATAAATAATCTGTGCCATGCTAAATCAACAAACTCCATTTCCAGGGCTAAGGGAAATCATGAAATAATGACTCTATATCTCTATTGCTTTAAATCCAATTGCCAGTAAAATAATTTCTGCTGAAAGGCTGTCTTATGAGCTGTCAGACATTTATGTTACGAAAGTTATAACCAAACAATAGCTTAAGATTTATTGACTCATCATATTTATTCAACAGACTTTTATTATATACCTACAATGTGAGAGGTAGTATGCTTTCACATATATTATATCATACTTTTAGTTGCACCACAGAGCAAATGATATAGTATCATTGTCTTTCACCACAGGCTACTCTACTTTCCATTCTCAAATCTGTACTTTTTTTTATATATAAAATAAAGCAGAGTAAAATTCTCAAATCTGTACTTTTTATATTAAAAAAGAAATCAAAACAATATAGTGATATAAAGGGAACTAGTATTCGGATATTGTCCAGATGCTGTCAAATAATGTCAAATAACTATGTCTTCTATACTATTAGTATGTTGGTGCAAACCATAAAACTGTCCCTTCTACTAAAAACTCCAACTCATGGCACATGGACTGCCAGCTGGGCTGTCAGCAGCCATTTTGCAGTACAGACTCGGGTCTGAAGTACCAACTCAAAGGCCTCTGGGCCCGGCCACCTTATGAGCCAGTAAAACTAGAAAGCACAAAGGGAAAAACACAGGAGAACAAGATGGCAAAGGAGTAAGTGGACACGGAGTACATCTCTCTCCACGGATACATCAGGAATACAGTTTCAGACACAGAAGTGCATGCAGAACACCAGCTGACAGTGGACAGAAGTACCTGACCAGTGGAAAAGAATATACAGAACCACACAAAACTCAAGATCAAGTCCTGAGCCTTTGCAGTCAGAGCACTGACTCCAAGACCCTAGACTACCAGAGAACTAACCCTAGGGAGTATCAAATAGTGAGACCTCTCACTAAAGAAACCACTTGAATACAAGACCTGGAATCACCCAACCACCAGTAGCACCCTGTGCAAGACACCTCATCTAAAGAACAAACATAACAAAAATACAAACCCAATCATCAGCAGACAGGATTACCACCTCACTCAGCTGTGAAGGGACAAATTAGAAACACAGAAGTCCAATAAATGAAGAAGAAATAGGCAAACTACCTGAAAAAGAATTCAGAATAGTGATAGTAAAGATGATCAAAACCTTGAAAACAAAATAGAGAAAATTCAAGAAGCAATTAACAAAGGCCTAGAAGAATTAAAGAATAAGAATGCAGAGACAAACAACACAATTACTGAAATTAAAAATACTCTGGAAAGAATCAATAGCAGAAGAACAAATCAGTGAGCTGGAAGATAAAATGATGGAAATAACTTCTGAAGAGCAGAATAAAATAAGAAGAATGAAAATAACCGAAGACAGTCTCAGTGACTTCTGGAACAATATCAAACAGGCCAACATTCAAATTATAGGGATCCCAGAAGAAAAAGAGAAAAAGAAAGGATATGAGAAAATTTTTGAAGAGATTATAGTTGAAAATTTCCCCAACATGAAAAAGGAAATAGTCAAACAAGTCCAAGAGGCGCAAGGAGTCCCATACAGGATAAACCCAATGAGAAACACACCAAGACACATACTAATCAAAATAACAAAGACTAAACACAAATCAAGAATATTAAAAGCAGCAAGGGAAAAGCAGTAAGTAACACACAAGGGAAACCCCATACGTTTAACAGCTGTTCTTTCAAGCAGAAACTCTGCAGGCCAAAAGGGAATGGTAGAATATATTTAAAGTACTGGAAGGGAAAAATCTACAACCAAGATTACTGCACCTGGCAAGGATCTCATTCAAAATTGATGGAGAAATAAAAAGCTTTTCAGATAAGCAAAAGTTAGGAGAATACAGTACCACCAATTCAGCACCACCAATTCAGCTTTACAATAAATGTTAAAGAGACTTTTATAGTCAAGAAATACAAGAGAAAGAAAAATATCTACAAAATCAACCCAAAACAATTAAGAAAGTGACAACAGGAACATATATATCAATAATTATTTTGAATGTAAATGGATTAAATGCTTCAACCAAAAGACACAGACTGACTGAATGGATACAAAACAAGACCCATATATGCTGTCTAGAAGAAACCCACTTCAGACCTAAAGACACATATAGACTGAAAGTAAGAGGATGTAAAAATATATTCCCTGCAAAAGGGAAGAAAAAGGGAAGAAAAATTAAGCTGGAGTAGCAATCCTCATATCAGACAAATAGACCTTAAAATAAAGAAGATTACAAGAGATAAGGAAGGACACTACATAATGATCAAGGGATCAATCCAAGATCTCAATAAGAAAAACACTAACAGATATAAAGGAGAAATTGACAGTAACACAATAATAGTAGGATACTTTAACACCTCACTCACACCAATGGACAGATCATCAAAACAGAAAATTAATAAAGAAACACAAATCTTAAATGATACATTAGATGAGATGGATCTCATTGATATCTTCAGGACATTCCATCCAAATGCAGAAGAATACACCTTCTTCACAAGTGCACATGGAACATTCTCCAGGATAGACCACATCCTGGGTCACAAATCAAACCTCAGTAAATTTAAGAAAGTTGAAATAGTATCAAGCATCTTCTTCAATCACAATGCTATGAGACTAGATATCAATTACAAGAAAAAAACTGTAAGAAACACAAACACTTAGAGATTAAACAATACGTTTCTAAATAACAAACTGGTTACTGAAGAAATCAAAAGGGAAATAAAATTTCTAGAAACAAATGACAATGAAAGCATGACAACTCAAAACCTATGGGATGCAGCAAAAGCAGTTCTAAGAGGGAAGTTTACAGAAATACAATCTTACCTCAAGAAAAAGGAAAAGCGTTGAATAGGCAACCTAACTTTACACCTAAAACAACTGGAAAAAGAAGAACAAAAAAAACCAGAATTAGTAGAAGGAAAGAAATCATAAATATCTGAGCAGAAATAAATGAAAAATAAATTAAAGAAACAATAGTAAAGATTAATAAAACTAAAAGCTGATTCTTTGAGGAGATAAACAAAATTGACAAAACTTTGGCCAGACTCATCAAGAAGAAAAGAGAGAAGAATCAAATCAACAAAATTAGAAATGAAAAAGGAGAGGTTACAACCGACAATGTAGAAATACAAAGGATTACAAGAGACTATTATGAATAACTATATGCCAATAAAGTGGATATCCTGGAAGAAATGGACAGATTCTTAGAAAAGTTCAACCTTCCAAGAGTGAACCAGAAAGAAATAGATGTTATGAACAACTCAATTACAATTACTTAAATTGAAGCTGTGATTTTTAAAAAAAATCTCCCTAAAAACAAAAGCCAGGACCAGATGGCTACATGGAAGAATTCTATCAAACATTTAGAGAAGAGCTAATGCCTATCCTTCTAAAACTCTTTCAAAAAATGACAGAGGAAGGAACATTTCCAAACTCATTCTATGAGGCCACCATCACCTGATACCAAAACCAGACAAAGACAACACACAAAAAAAGAAAACTACAGGCCAATATCACTGATGAACATAGATGCAAAAATCCTCAACAAAATTTTAGCAAACAGAATTCAGGAACACATCAAAAAGCTCATACACCATGATCAAGTTGGATTTTATTCCAGGGATAAAAGGATTCTTCAATATATGGAAAACAATCAATGTGATACACCATGTTAACAAACCGAAAGATAATAGCCATATGATCATCTCAATAGATGCAGAAAAAGCCTTTGACAAAGTTCAACACCCATTTATGACTAAAACTCTAAAAAAGGGGCATAGAAAGAACCTACCTCAACATGGTAAAGCCCATATACAATAAGCCTACAGCAAACATTATTCTCAATGGTGAAAAACTAAAAGCATTCCCCCTAAGATCAGGAACAAGACAAGGAATGCCCACTTTCCCCACTATTTTTCAACATAATTCTGTAAGTATGAGCTACAGCAATCAGAGAAGGAAAAAAGACATAAAAGGAATCCAGATCAAAAAAAAAAAAAAAGAGTAAAGTTCTCACTGTTTGCAGATGACATAATACTCTTCATAGAAAGCCCTGTAGAAAGTATCAGAAAATTACTAGAGCTAATCAGTGAATTTAGCAAGGTTGCAGGATACAAAATCAATACACAGAAATCATTTGCATTTCTGTATACTAACAATGATAAATCAGAAAAAGAAATTAAGTAATCAATCCCATCCACCATTGCAACAAAAAGAATAAAATATCTAGGAATAAACTTACCTAAGGAGACAAAAGAACTGTACACAGAAAATTATAAGATACTAATGAAAGAAATCAAAGATGACATAAACAGATGGAGTGATATCCCATGTTCTTCCTACTCAGATTTCTTCCTGGGTAGGAAGAATCAATATTGTGAAAATTACTATACTACCAAATGCAATCTAAAGATTAAATGTGATCCCTATCAAATTACCAATGACATTTTTCACAGAATTAGAACAAAAAATTCACAATTCATATGGAAACACAAAAGATCCTTAATAGCCAAGGCAATCTTCAGAAACAAGAATGGAGCTAGAGGAATCAACCTTCCTGACTTCATATTATATATATATATATATACATATTATATATACTACAAAGCTACAAACATCAAGACAGTATGGCACTGGCACAAAAACAGAAACATAGAGCAGTGGAACAAGACAGAAAGCCCAGAAATAAACCCATGCACCTATGGGTACCTTATTTTTGACAAAGAAGGCAAGAATATACAATGGGGCAAAGATAGCCTCTTCAACAAATGGTGCTGGGAAAACTGGACAGCTACATGTAAAAGAATGAAATTAGAACACTTCCTAACATCAAACATAAAGATAAACTCAAAATGGATTAAAGACCTAAATGTAAGGCCAGAAACTATAAAACTCTTAGAGGAAAATATAGGCAGAACACTCGATGATATAAATCAAAGCAAGATCCTCTATGTTCCACCTCCTAGAGTAACAGAAATAAAAACAAAAGTAAACAAGTGGGACCTGATTAAACTTAAAATTTTTTACACAGCAAAGGAAATTATAGGCAAGGTGAAAAGACAACCCTCAGAATGGGAAAAAATAATAGCAAAGGAAACAACTGACAAAGAATTAATTTCTAAAATATACAAACAGCCCATACAACTCAATACCAGAAAAACAAACAATCCAATCAAAAACTGGGAAAAATACCTAAACAGACATTTCTCCAAAGAAGACATTCAGATGGCTAACAAACACATGAAAAGATGCTCAACATCACTCATTATCAGCAAAATGCAAATCAAAACTGCAATGAGATATCACCTTACATCAGTCAGAATGGCCATCATCAGAAATTCTACAAACAATAAATCCTGGAGAGGGTGTGGAGAAAAGGGAACACTCTTGCACTGTTGGTGGGAATGTAAATTGATACAGCCACTATAAAAGATGATATGGAGATTCCCTAAAAAACTAGGAATAAAACCACCATATGACCCAGCAAGCCCACTCCTAAGCATATAGGCTAAGGAAGCCAAAATTGAAAGAGACACATGTATCTCATTGTTCACTGCAGCATTATTTACAATAGCCAGAACATGAAAGCAACCTAGATGTCCATCAACAGATGAAAGATAATGAAGTTGTGGTACGTATACACAACAGAATACTACTCAGCCATAAAAAGGAACACGTTTGAGTCAGTTCTAATGAGGTGTATGAAACTAGGTGTAGAAACTATTATATGGAGTGGAGTAAGTCAGAAAGAGTAAGATAAATATAATACTCTAAGATGACACCACCCTTGTGGCAGAAAGTGAAGAGGAGCTAAAAAGCCTCTTGTTGAAAGTGAAAGAGGAGAGGGAAAAAGTTGGCTTAAAGCTCAACATTCAGAAAATGAAGATCATGGTATCTGGTCCCATCACCTCATGGGAAATACATGGGGAAACAGTAGAAACAGTGTCAGACTTTATTTTTTGGGCTCCAAAATCACTGCAGATGGTGACTGCAGCCATGAAATTAAAAGATGCTTACTCCTTGGGAGAAAAGTTATGACCAACCTAGATAGGATATTCAAAAGCAGAGACATTACTTTGCCGACGAAGGTTCGTCTAGTCAAGGCTATGGTTTTTCCTGTGGTCATGTATGGATGTGAGAGTTGGACTGTGAAGAAGGCTGAGTGCCGAAGAATTGATGCTTTTGAACTGTGGTGCTGGAGAAGACTCTTGAGAGTCGCTTGGACTGCAAGAAGATCCAGCCAGTCCATTCTGAAGGAGATCAGCCCCTGGGATTTCTTTGGAAGGAATGATACTAAAGCTGAAATTCCAGTACTTTGGCCACCTGATGTGAAGAGTTGACTCATTGGAAAAGACTCTGATGCTAGAAGGGATTGGTGGCAGGAGGAGAAGGGGACAACAGAGGATGAGATGGCTGGATGGCATCACGGACTCAATGGATGCGAGTCTGAGTGAACTCTGGGAGTTGGAGATGGACAGGGAGGCCTGGAGTGCTGCGATTCATGGGGTCGCAAAGAGTCGGACACAACTGAGTGACTGAACTGAACTGAATTGAATGCATATATACAGATGCTAGAAAAATAGTACTGAAGAATTTACTTACAGGGCAGCAATGGAGAAACAGACATAGAGAATAGACTTGCGGACCTGGGAAGATGGGAGGAGAGGGTGAGATGTATGGAAAGAGTAACCTGGAAACTTACGTTGCCATATGTAAAATAGATAGCCAATGGGAATTTGCTATATAGCTAAGAAACTCAAACAGTGGCTCTGTATTAACCTAAAGGGGTGGGGTGGGGAAGCAGATGGGAGGGAAGCTCAAAAGGAAGGGGATATATGTATATCTATGGCTGATTCATGTTGAGATTTGACAGAAAACAACGAAATTCTGTAAAGCAATTATTCTTCAATTAAAAAATAAATTTTAAAAAAATTCCAACTCATTTTTGTTGTTTTAGTTCAGTCGCTCAGTCGAGTCTGACTCTTTGCGACCCCATGGACTGCAACATGCCAGGCTTCCCTGTCCTTCACTATCTCCTGGAGTTTATTCAAACTCATGTCCATTGAGTCAGTAATGCCATCCAACTATCTCATCCTCTGTCACCCCCTTTTCCTCCTGCCTTCAATCTTTCCTGGCATCAGGGTCTTTTCCAGTGAGTTGGCTCTTTGCATTAGACGGTCTCATTATTATCATTAAATCAATAATACACTTTGTGTATTATCAGTGGTGGTAACTAATATTTATAATGTTGCCACAATCTTTTCTCTTACTTTTCATGTATCAAGTGAATCTCCCTGTTGGAAACAGGTCTGCTTTTGTGAAAGAATGATTCTATGAAAGAAAATCTGAAAATGTGGTTAAGAGAGTGGTTTGGAATTACTTGAGTTTCTGTTTTGATTGGGAAGAATCATTTCTGACAATTTTTAGGTATATTATAAATTATAGAATACATGGAACTATGCCAAATTACTCCATATAATGTAGACCTGCTTCTTCCTCTTTAATTGATTGGTCTAAATTACTAATGTTAGTTAATTTTATTTTAGAACACATATTCATATTTGAAGACTCACTTTTGTTATTTACTATTCTCAGTTAATGCACTCCAGGTCAGATATGGATACTATGTGAGTGAATTACTCAAGGGCATGCAAGCTGCTCTTAGAGGCAGGCATTGAGAGCTTATCAGAGTAAATCAGCAAGGCATGGCACAGCTTTGAGTTTGCGTAAGAGGAGGCAGAAGGGTACAAATAATTGATATACCAAATCAGGTACAGGATCAGTTCTAGAAAACACACGCTGTGTATAAATAGCCTGTGTTTGCTCAGATGTCTGCCTTGATCATTTTCCTCCTTTCTGTTCAAGGAGTGGAAAACCTTCAGGATGACTGATCCCAGGAAAGAAGTCGAATGGGCTAAAGGAAGTACTTGGTGGTTACGTTACCAATACCATGAGAGCAATTACACTCAATTAGATGCCAACAAATTGGCAGTTTTTAGTGGCTCTCTTTAAAAATCTGTGTGTGCATGCACATGCATATGTCTTTCTGTATTTCCTCTCTCATTTCTTCTGTAGTCACACTCTGCAGTCGGTGCTTTGTTGGTCCCTAGAATTTTTCATATACCAAGTGGCTTGTTCACATTTTTATTAGGAGACCATTCTAATAAACATTCTTATTAGAAGGCCTTCCCCTTTGCATTTGGTTCAGTTTGGCTCTGGTTAAATTGGCCACCTCATGCGAAGAGTTGACTCATTGGAAAAAACTCTGATGCTGGGAGGGATTGGGGGCAGGAGGAGAAGGGGACAACAGAGGATGAGATGGCTGGATGGCATCACTGACTCGATGGACGTGAGTCTGAGTGAACTCCAGGAGTTGGTGATGGACAGGGAGGCCTGGCGTGCTGCGATTCATGGGATCGCAAAGAGTCGGACGCGACTGAGCGACTGAACTGAACTGAACTGAAATATATATTTATTCTTCGTTTTTGGTTTTTTTCTTTTAACTGCTATGTATGTTAGATGGGAAGTTGGATGACATTTTATTTATTTTAAGTTGTCTTTTTGTTTCCCCTAGAGAAGCAAAAAGGAAGGATGTTTTTGAGGATAGTCTTTTTTTAGTTACTGATTTCCACAAAGAAAAGCTTTTCCACATATTTGAATAATTCCTTTTATAAAACAGACTACTTAACTTTGAAATACAGCTGGTATACACACTTATACCATCAATTTTCTGCTTGGTAGGGTGTCCCCAGGGCTACAGACTATCATATAAAATGATTCTCAAAGTGCATTGATTACCTACTGAATTTCCACAACTATATGAAAATTACCTTTTCCTTTCTTAAGTTTTTCATTGAAAAAATATTATGAAATAGTCTGACAAAAGTAAACTTGAAGCTGAATTTTATATCTTAGAACTTCCATGGATGGTACATTTGTGTTGTGTTTTATGTGTGATCTTTTTTTTTGTTGTCCATCTTTAAACATTTACTTAGTATCTATTCTGTGCAAGGCACTGACTTAGTACATTGAGCTATGCAAAAGACAAGGTGGGGGTGGTTTAGTCGCTAAGTCACGCCCAGTTCTTTGTGACCCCACGCACTATAGCCGTCTGACTCCTCTGTCAATGGAATTTCCCAAGCAAGACCCTGGAGTGGGTTGCCAGCTCCTTCTCCAGTAGATCTTTCTGACCCCAGGGGTCAAACCCACGTCTCCTACCACTGAGTCACCTAGGAAGTCATACAAAGGACATAACATATCCCAAATTTCAGAGAACATATCAACTACTAACAATGTAACAACATATTAAAATATAAATTTTAGATATAACCTCTTTGCTTCCAAACCCAAAATAATATACAATCTGAGCAAAGAAGAGGAAAGATAACTTCTTTTTTTTTTTACTGCAATTTAGTTGATTTACAACACTGTGTTAGTTTCAGGTGTACAACAAGCGATTCAATCATATATGCATGTATTTTTTTCAGATTGCTTTCCATTATAGATCATTGCAAGATATTAAATATAGCTCCTTGTGCTATACAATAAGACCTTGTTGCTTATCTGTTTTATATTTAGTAGTATGTATCTGTTAGTCCCATATTCTTAATTTATCACTCCCCCTTTTCCCTTTGTTAACTGTAGATTTGTTTTCTATATCTGTGAGTTGGTTTCTGTTTTGCAAATAAATTCGTGTGTATTATTTCAGATTCCACATATAAATGATATCATTAATATCCACTTATATCCACATATAAGAGATATAAGTGATATCATTAATATTTATCTTTGATTTACTTCACTTAGTCTCTAAATCCATCTGTGTTGCTGTAAATGACATTATTTCATTCTTGTTTATGGCTGAGTAATGTTCCATTATGTGTACAGCACTTCTTTATCCATTCATCTGTTGACGGACCCTTAGGTTGCTTCCATATCTATATGTTATAGTACTGCTGTGAACATCGGGGTGCATATAGGAAATATAACTTCTAAATAAGGAATCTGAAGAACACTTCCATAGGAGATGATATTTGAGGGAGAGGAGGTTTAGGAATTCCATATATGAGATTAAAGTTTGGGAATCTAAAACAAAGAATGTGACCAAAATGAAGAAAATCCAGGATGCAGTCACTCACTAGGAAGCTACCTACATTGCTGAAACCACAGAAGAAAATTGTAATAATAGAAGGCTCAAAGGTGAACAAAGATTCAATTGTCAAGCAAAAGAGGCAGTTTGTTATTCAGTAGATAATGAGATTTAAATTTTAAAAAATAATAGTAACATAGACAAATATCTTTGTTAAAGGAAAATCTAATGCTGAGAATAGGATAAATCAAAATGTAAAAATAATTATGTGTAATAATGTATTACTGTTGCTACAAATGTTATCATTAAAGGAGAACATTGTTATATACTTCCTTTCTCTGGGAAGAAAGAACAAAGTGTAGAAGGAAAGCAAAGTAAACTTAATTCAGAATAGGATTGAACCAATGGCAGAATGGTTGAATTTTAAACATAAGATGTTGAATTTTAAAATCGTAAAGAAGCCGTGCTAGGTGAGAAAAAACCCAATCCAAATTAACTTAGAGAAAAGTATATCAGATCGCATAACTGAAAATTTAGGAACAAAGCAAGTATTATCAGGCCCTGGTCTGATTTTCAGCTTCGTTCTTGTCTAAGTGTCAGTTTTATTCTCAAGCACATTGTCGTCCCAGCATAGCTGCTGGGACCTCCAGGCCCATATCTTCCCATGCCAGACACTAGGGTAAAGGAACATCTCTTCCCCAACACCTGAGGAGGGTGTCAGGCCCTGACTCACATTGGCCTCAGTTAATGCACATTTCAGAATAATTTAACTAAAGCCAAACAAGCAAAGAGACAACCAAACTGCTTTGGATCTGACAGCCAGAATGACCTCATTTCTCAGTAGCCTGTTGGACTTCATGGGGATGAGTACCTGGTATGCTGCTGGCAATAGGTTCCTACCCCATGGCCATCGCTGAGTAGATAGAGATATTCTTCTGACTCAGACTGGGCTCGTCAGAATCTCTCTCTGGGAATTTGGATTCAGAATGCCTCTGCATTTACTTAAAAGTAAGAATTTATAGAATATGTAGCAGAGGAAATTCACAAGCTTTTAGAAGAGACAGAGTCCGTAAAATAGAGTGAAATTAATGTGCAAAGAGAAAAAAGGTAGAGACAATGCACCTCCAAAAAGCAAAAATAAATGAACAGCCTGAGAAAGTCAGTCTCTCAGAGCATCCAGAGCCTGGTTCCAGTTCATTCTAAAAGCCCAGCTGCATAGCCTGTAGCTGCACAGGTCTGGGACATCCTTGTGTGCTTTTTAATAAATACACATGGGCTCACATATCATAATCCTCCCCTTTCTTTTAGTTTCTTAAGATGCTTATAGTTTTATTTTTCAAATGAAAGACATGCACAAAACCAGAAGCAAAATAGGGCTTGTGTCAGCCATGCACCCATATACCTGAATAAACTGCAAGAGTTCCTAGAAGCAGTAAATGAAGAAAGTACAGTAAAATTTCTTGCCAGATGATGACTTCAAGGTCTGAAGCTAAGTAGGAAAGGAAGCTAAGAATAACAAAGAAGAAAGCCAGTTATCTCACTAGTAAGAAGAAAAATCATTTGCACATTCTGCTTTACAATGACTTCTGTCTGCAGGGATCAAAGTTGTCAGCTATAGCATTTTAGAATATGAATGATTTAATCACAACCTCGCACAATGGAGATCTATCATTTTTTTTTAATATGCTTTTCTTTTGAGGTAAGAGGAAAGGACTTCTAAATGCACCCTTAATTGCTGTTGTTCAGTCACTGAGCCCTGTCTGACTCTGTTACCCCACAGACGGACTGTAGCTTTCCAGGCTCCCTGTCCTTCACTGTCTCCCAGAGTTTGCTCAAATTACTCATGTCTGTTGAGTTTGTGATGCTATCTAACCATGTCATTCTCTGCTGTCCCCTTCTCTTTTGCCTTCAGTTACAAATTTCAAAAACAGAATTTGGTACCTTTTTAGTCCTATTCAAAACTAAACCCCAAGGCCATTTCAAGATGATACCTCAGTAAAAGAAGAAATGCTATTGGTCTATGGCCATTCTCACATTTGGGGGAGCAGTAAATAATCAGGGCAACCTGATGAAGATGCCATTAACTCATGTGTATCTTGATGCAGTAGATCAGATCCGAGGGCAAAAATCTACATTAAAAAAAATTATTTTTAATTGAAGTATAATTGCTTTACAATGTTATGATACTTACTGCTGTATAATACATACATACATACATATATACATATATATATATATACACCTTCCCTCTTCAACCTCCCTCCCACCCCCAACAAATATACATTTTTAACAAATATTCCAATTGATTCTGATGCAATTGATTCTGTCTCTGTACCAAGCCTTGAGAATTCTCAATCCAGGAGTAATTGTCACTGATATTGACTAGGCAGTTTGGGGCAGCAGATTGATCACTGGCCTGTATATCTGAAGTCACAACTTTTCTGAGGCTGTTTCTTCAGACTAAGAAATACTAATTCTATCCTTACCCATTTCAGTTATTGTCATGTAAAAATAATGTAATAAAGTATGAATATAATATTAGTTGAGCACCATTTATGTTGCAAATCCCCAGAGTGAAAGCATTTTTATTCCATGGGAAAGTGCCCTAAATGTCAAAATACTCCTTCACTGCAATTGTTCACAGGTACAAATTGGACAGCAAAACCAAATGTTTGCAGGATGATTAAAAAAAAAAAACTATCTTTGTTTTGATATAAACTGGGTTTCCTTTCTCAAGACCCCATTCTTTCTCAGTGGCTAAAGGTTAACAAAATCATGATATTTCCAGTTATTCTTTTCTCTTTTAAAGTTATGCTTTGTTTGGGTAAATATTCAGTCAAATTCAAGCATTATTATTTCCATCACTATCCTCAGTGCCTTACTTCCGCCTGTCTTAAGGTCTTCAACCCTGCTTCTCACTTCTCTTTTTATAGGTCTGTGTGCCCCTTTCCACCACAGCTGCAGGTAGAAGAGGGGAAGTCATCTTAGATAACTATTCTCCCTCAAGGAGTGGCATTGCATCTCCAGTCTGTGAAGTTCTTTTGTCTTCTGCTCTTACTGTTGACGGAGAAGGCAATGGCACCCCACCTCAGCACTCTTGCCTGGAAAATCCCATGGATGGAGGAGCCTGGTGGGCTGCCATCTATGGGGTCACACAGAGTCAGACACGACTGAAGTGACTTAGCAGCAGCAGCTTGCTGTTGAACTTGAGTCAGTGTCTGGGATTGATCTCAGGTGGCCTCAGCTTGCACCTGCTTGGAGCAGGGCTTGGATTCCCAACCAGAGATTGAGGCTGGGTAGTGGCAGTGAAAGTACCAGATCCTAGTCACTAAACCAGTCATCAGTGACAAAGACTATGGCATTTGGCTTTGCAGAAAAGAATTTCCACAAAGACAAAGTAGTGGATCAAGTAAAGAACTTAGTAAGAGAAAAAATGTACAGTACATGTGGATAGGCATATGGGCAGACTCAGGGAGAGAGTCGCTGAGTCGCACCCTCATGGCAGTTCGAATTACCTTTATGGGTTATTTCTTCTGGGTTTCCTTTGGCCAATCATTTTGAGTTTCCTGGTTCACAGTCCACATTTAGTATATCTCAGGATCCTCCCATGTATGTGCATGCATCTCTTATCCAAGATGGATTTTACCAAAAAGGCATCTAGGTAGGACATTCCTTGCCCTTGACATTGCTCCCCTCATTGGCCTACAAGCAGCTTTTCTGTGCACATGTGGTTGAGAAGGTCTCCTGACATCAGGAGTGAGAGATATGCAATCTGGGCAGGGCCCAGCCTTCTCCCTTAATCGTCTTGCTATTCTTGTCTGAGAGATTTGGTCAATAGGGAATGAATCCTCAATTGCTTTACCCTGGGGTGCCCATCTGCTTCCTGCCTCAGGATGAGTGGTATCCCAGCTAGCTTTCAACCTGGACAGCATCCAAAACTGATCTCAGCATCTGAAGCCTTCTCCTTCTGCAGGTCCCCAGCTGAACCCCAGTTCAGGGAAGGATGACTGCCTCCCTCAAAATCCAGATGGAATTAAGTTCATCTGTGCCATTTACATAGATTCACACATACGCATTAATATAAAATATTTGTTTTTCTCTTTTTACTTCAATCTCTAAGACAGTCTTTAAGTCCATCCACATCTCTGCAAATGTCACATTTCATTCATTTTAATGGCTGAGAAATATTTGTTTGTATATATGTACCAAATCTTCTTTATCCATTCTTCTGTTGATGTGCATTTAGTTTGTGTTCATGTACTGGTCAGCCACTGCAGTATTCTTGTCTGGGAAATCCCATGGACAGAGGAGCTTAGCAGGCTACAGTCCATGGGGCCACAAAGAGTCAGATACTACTTAGCTACTGAGTACACAGGCATGTCCTGGTTATTGTAAACAGTGCTGCAATGAACATTGGGGTGCATGTATCTTTTTGAATTATCATTTTCTCTGGATATATGCCCAGGAGTGGGATTGCTGGGTCATATGGTATTTCTATTTTTAGTTTTTTAAGAAAGCCCCACACTGTTCTCCATAGTGGTGCTACCAATTTCATTCCCATCGATGTGTACATATCCACATGTACTGTACTTTTTTCCTCTTAGTAGACACTTTATTTGCTTCACTACTTTCTGTCTTTGTGGAAACTATTTTCTGTAAAGTCAAAGGCCAGAGCCTTTGTCACTGACCACTGGTCTGGTGGCTAGGATCTGGTGTTTTCACCACTGCAACCCACACTCAAAAGAGAGTTTCCTTTTCTCCATACCCTCTCCAGCATTTACTGTTTGTAGGATGGGTTGGGAGATTGGAATTGGCATATATACAGCACTATATATAAAATAGATAACTAATAAAAGTGAACTGCATAGCACAGGAAACTCTACTGAGTGTTCTATGGTGACCTAAAAGGGAAGGAAATCCAAGGAGGAGAGAATATAAATATGGGTGACTGATTTACTTACCTGTACAGCAGAAACTAACACAACATTATAAAGCGATTATACTCCAATTTAAAAGAAATTTTCCAGTTGAAAAAAAAAAAAATCCAGATGGAGTTCTAGGCTCTCTTTAATGGGAGTAACCCCATTTGGTGGCAGAGAAATGACTCATCCTTCCAGATTCTTTCACAGACTACCTTAGGCCTATTGGAAATCTGTGAATCTCCGCCAGACAAACAGTTCTCACGGCAACTGGGGATTGTTTTTGCTCTCTCTCACCATGTTACACCTCTCCCCAAATTCTACACTATCCACGCTCCCAAATTGCTACATTTTTCTGTAGGCAGTTTTCACTGCCAAGCCAACATCACCAAACTTCATTTCCCACACCAGAATAGCCTCGTTAGTGTCCAGCTACATCCTTAGAGGCCCCCATGTTAAGGGAAGACTTTGTGGATATATCCCCACACCAGGACCATGACAATTCCATTCTTCCATCTCTTTCTTTCTGCTGATTCTCTCTTTTTCCCTAGCTAAGTTGCCTTTTTACTTCTTGCTGTAATCAAATAAAAATAACCAATTTTGCCTCATCCACTTGGTTTGAATCACAGGCTTTCAACATCAGTGACACCTCATGTGGCGTGTTCCTAACATCTGGCCTTTTGAAATCCAGTCTCTTTTATTCTTAACCATGTACAACCTCCAGGGAATCCATGCATTTTCAGTCTGGTCACCAGATGGGATAAAGAGAATACTTATTTCTTAAAAACAACAACAAAAGTAATAAATGATAAAACAGTACACAGCTTGTGTTTTAAAGCATATACAATTTAATGGGACTCAGCAGACAATTAAAATATATTATGTTGATTATCGTAATAGAGATATGGAGAAGGTTCTCTTACGAGCTCTCAGGAGCTGGTCCCTAGAACCAACATAAGCACTCTGGAAATCTTTCCCAGCATCAAGGTCTTTTCCAATGAGTCAGTTGTTTGCATCAGGTGCCCAAAGTACTGGAGTTTCAGCTTCAGCATCAGTCCTTCCAATTAATATTCAGGACTGATTTCCTTTAACATGGACTGGTTTGATCTCCTTGCAGTCCAAGGGACTCTCAAGAGTCTTCTGAACAGGTTTTTCAGAGAACTCTTAAAAATTGATATCCTGTTAGACTTTACTAATCCAAGCCCTAAGTTACATTCCTGGCTCTATCTACACGGTTCTCTCCAACACATCTTCCCTGAGCTTGTTCTAGGTATATCCTCTGTGGACCCTCAGAATTGCCTCCTCCATATCTCTCTTAAGATAATCAATACATTATCTTGTAAATTGTAAATGCCATAAAAATATAGCAGTATGTTTTAGTTTGTCTTTTTTTCATCATTTTTTTTATCATCAGTGCCTACCACAACAATTCAAACTTGGTAGAGCCTCCTCGGAGTTTTTGATAATTATTTTACCAATATACTAATTGCATTGACAATAATTCATTATTATTAATGAAATGCCACATCAAAGATTGTCATGTGGTATATGTAAACTACTTAAATCTAAAATGTAACTAACCATTTAGTAAATGTAGCAAGGAAGCTAACCAGTGAGTAGCCTTCTTGTCTAGTGGCAAAAGCACAACTATTTATATCAATCTGATTTGGGTCATACGGACCTACAAAGTTCTAGGGAGAGAAAGAGAGGTAAATCTATCTTAAGAAAGTTGAAATAACATGAACAGACAGCAGATTTAAAGATGAGTAAGAGTTTACAAGACAATGGAAGTTGCAGCGTGTGCCAATCTAACAAATGAATTTAACACCTGAGCCACCTAAAGATCACTGGTGGTCTGGTGTGACTGCAGCATTTTATGTCAGTTGTGGTAGGAGATAAGCTAATGCCAAAGCTACAAAGCTTTTAGAAGACATTGAAAAACATCTTCACAAATTTGAGTTTTGGAAAGAAATTCTTAGTATGAATAAACTATTAGCCATAATTTTTAACGAAAATTTGATTTCATTAAAATCAGGACTTTTACAAATATAAAGATACCATTTTAAGAAATGAAATGGCAAGCAAGAAGCTGGAAGAAAATTTTTGCAATCAGTAAATATAGCAAAGGACAGGTGTCCAGAATAAATAAATAATCCATAAAAAAGAATAATAAAAGAGAAAATCATATCTAGAATATGCAAAGAAATTTACTACAAAACAATAATGAATAAATAAAGGCCTATATTAAGTGGGGCTTCCTTTCTGGTTCAGCTAATAAAGAGTCTGCCTCTGCCTGCAACACGGGAGACCTGGGTTCTATCCCTGGGTTGGAAATATCCCCTGGAGAAGGGAAAGGCTATCCACTCCAGTATTCTGGCTTGGAGAATTCTGTGGACTGTATAGTCCATGGGGTCACAAAGAGTCAGACATGACTGAGCAACTTTCACTCACTATATTAAGTGGGCAAAATATACTTTCAAAAGATACTTCACAAAAGAAGATATATGCATGGCCAATAAGCACATTAAATTATGTCCAATATTAGTCATCAGGGAAATAAAAATCAAAATAAAAATCAAAATGAGATGCCATTTGCCTCCCACTCAAATGGCTAAGATTGTAAAAAGAGGTCAATGCCAAATATTGGCAACATTTGGAACAGTGGAAAGCTTTCTGGTTTTTTGTGTTTTTCTTTTGTTTTGTTTTTTAATTACCATTTTCTCTACTGGATACCCCTGCAATTTCACTCCTAGCATCTTCAAAACAGAAACAGAAACGCAGGTCTACAAAAACAGCTGCTGTAGAATGTTCATAGCAATTTTATTCATAGTAGCACAAACCTGGAAACAATACAAATTAACAAATTGTGGTGTAGCCATTGAAGGAAAGATTACTTAGCATTTTTATTTTAATGACGTAAATTAACCCTCTTCAAAATATTTCTTAATAACAAAGTGAAAGCTAATACTTTTGTAGAAGAAAAAAACGGACAGACACCAACTTAACCAGGTATCTGATATAAGCATCACAACTAATGGAACAAAATGACATCATGGGCCTCTTGATAGGAGGTACTCCGGCTACAGCATCATCCTCATGACATTTCTGCCAAATAAAGCATAGCCTGAATTTAATAATGAGGAAATATCAGACAACACAAATTCAAGGACAAAATGCTTTTCAAAAATATCAAGACTATGAAAGACAATTTCAGACCAAGAAACTGTTCCTAACTAAATAATCCCAAAGAGACCTGAAAAGTAAACATAACACTTGATTTTAGATTGGATCTTGAACCAAAAATCATGTTTTCCCTATAAAGGAAAATGTTGGCAAATATGGTAGAATTTCAGTAGGTGTCTAGTTTAGATGTTAGTATTATCTTCCTGTGGATTTTCTGACTTTGCTAAGTGCACTGATGTTCTGATATCTTGAGGCAATATAATGGAAATATTTTAGGGGTAAAGAGGTGTAACTTCTGCAGCTCAACTCAAATGGCTCAGAAAGAGAAAACAAATGTGGTAAAATACTGACAATAGGCAATTTGGGTGAATGGTTTTACAGAAATTCTTTGAACTATCCTTAAAACTTTTATGTACAGTCAAAGTAGTTTGTTTGTTTGTTTTAATATGATAAACACAGTAACGGATGAAATTCAAAATTAGTACGCTGCGTGAAAGAAGCCAATCAAACATTAAAGGGCATGTAACATGTACTTATATAAAGCTCAGAACAAGCAAAACCAGTCTATGGTGGTAGAAATCAGAACATTCCCACGTACTCCCCCTCCATGGGCAATGCGGACTCAACAAAAAGGGGCCCTGGAAAACTAAGAAAAAAATAAAAAACATGAACTGAGGACATATCAGATTTGGTTTTGCAGTAAAGTAGGGAGTATTGAATCAAGCTCCTATCTGGCCCTACTTTAACAGATCAACTGTTTTGTAATAGCTGATTAGGTAGGGCAGCTTTCTTCCAGAAACACCCTATCAGTTACATGACACAGGGGAATTTTTATGTTGTTTCTTTTCTTACTGACATCTTACATTAATTTGCCATATAAGAGAAATCTGGACTCTTATGGAAGCTATTTCCAACTCTTTTGAGTAAATATTTTTTAAAAAAGACCTTTAGTACGTGTAAAAGCTATCATTCGTAGTTCACAATTACTGATTACTTAGAACATGGCCAGCACCATGAAAAGTATGTACCGTCTCACTTAATGTGATTATTCCCATATTACTCATGTTGTTGTTGTTTTTCCGTAGCTCAGTCATGTCCTACCTTTGGAACCCCATGGAGTGCAGCACGCCAGTCTTCCCTGTCTTTCACTACTTCCCAGAGTCTGCTCAAACTCATGTTCGTTGAGTCAGTGATGCCATCCAACCAGCTCATCCTCTGTCAGCCCCTTCTCTGGCCCTCAATCTTTCCCAGCATCAAGGTCTTTCCCAGTGAGCTGACTCTTCGCATCAGATGGCCAAAGTATTGGAGTTTCAGCTTCAGCATCAGTCCTTCCAATGAATATTTAGGGTTTATTTCCTTTAGGATTCACTGGTTGGATCTCCTTGCTGACCAAGGGACTCCCAAGATTCTTCTCCAGCATCATAGTTTGAAAGCATCAATTCTTTGATGCTCAGACTTTTTTATTGTCCAACTCTCACATCCATATATTACACATAAAGAGACTAAAAGTCAGAGAGTCTAATCATTGATGGAAGTTTACACAGAGGTAGAGCTCTTTCAGGAATCCAGATCCATGTTAACCCAAGGGCCCCTATTCAATATATATTAGTATATACATTGTTCATTGTACAGTATTGCTTCCCTTCTGTGATAGAATCTGCATAAACAAGAACTGCATATCTAATTATCTAATTACTTATCTTTGTACAAAGTTAATACCACTCGATCTCTCACATGGATTGTGGTGGTATGATAACATGCTGAATCTTGCCATATGTCATTTAAAAGAAATGTAAAAAAACTCAGAAAAGATCTGATCAAAGCTGTTTGTTTGGGTATTCAAATAAATTATGGGGTATGTTGAGGTTCATTTGTGACTTTATAATTTCTGACAAAATTCACCAATCTCATGTTAAATGATGCCTGGAAACTTCTTTCCCTACTAGAGGATCTAAATAGTAACAATTTAGAAAAAAAAGATTATGTATCTTTCAAAACACTTTTAAATCAATGCAACATGCCTACCCTTTAAAGTTTTCATGTGATTATCATTCTACAAATAGAAAGAACTCCAATAACAAAATGTTTTCTTACTTTTAAAATTAAGGGAAGGTTGCCTGGTTTGGGGTGTGTGTCATACTATTATTTGAATGGTATATTTAAATGTTTTATTTATTTATTGTTTTGAGAAACTATACAACAGGCTCAAGTTTATTGAGCCACATACCAACAGATACAGGATACTGTTTCCTGGAATTTCCTTTTTATTCCCAGTGTTATTGAGATAGACACATACCTTTGTATTAGTTTTAGATGCACAACCCACTGATTTAATATATGTATATATTGTGAAATGATTACCACAGTAAGTTATTAACATTTATCACCTCACATAAGTTGCATTTTTTCTGGTGATGAGTATTTTAAAGAGAAACTTAGAAAATTTCAAATATACAATACAGCCTTGTGAATTATATTAACCATGCTATAAACCCAGAGCTTATTTATCTTATAACCAGAAAGTTGTATCTTTTGACCACCTTTACCCAATTCTTTTGCCCTCATTCTCACCCCCTGCATCTGGCAACTCAATCTGTTCTGTTTCTATGTCTTGTTTTGTTTTTTAATTTCACATATATGTGAGGCGATACATTATTTGTCTTACTCTGTCTGGTTACATCACTTAGCATAATCACCTCAAAGTCTATCCATAGTGTTGCAAAATACAAGATCTCCTTCTTGTCTATTGCTGACTGTGTATTATGTATATATACATAATACATTACATCTTCTTTATTCACTCATCAGTTGATGGGATTAGGTTTTCCATGTCTTCTTTATTGTAAATCATGCTGCAGTAAGTGAGAGTGTACAGAATTAGTGGTTTTGTATCTTTGTGGAATTGTTTGATCCTATGGTAATTCATTTTTAACTTTTTGAGGCAAGTCCATACTGTTTTCCGTAGTGGATTCACCAGTTTACATTCCCACCAACAATGTACAAAGGTTCCCTTCTCTCCACATCCTCACTAGCATTTGTTATCTCTTGTCTTTTTGATAATTGCCATTTTTATAGGTGTGAGGTGATATCTCATTGCAGTTTTGATTTTCATTTCTCTGAGGATTATTGATGTTGAGCATCTTTTCATGTACCTGCTGACAATTAGGATATCTTCGTTGGGTGAATGTCTATTTAGTCCCTCTGCCGATGTTTTAATCATATGGTTTGTTTAATGTACTACTGAGTTGAATGAATTTTAATACATTTAGATTTTAAGCCCTTGTAAGACATGCAATTTACAAATATTTCTCCCATTCAATAGGCTGCCTTTTCATTTTGTTGGTGGTTTCCTTTGCTATGCAGATTTTTAGTATGATATATTATCACTTGTTTGTTTTTGCTTTTGTGTCTTTGGTTTTAGTATCAAATACAAAAGATTATTGTCAAGATGAATGCTGAGGAGGTTACTCCCTACTTTCTTCTATGAGGTTTATCATTTCAGGTATAATATTTAAATCTTTAATCCATTTCGAGTTGACTTTTTGTATGTTATAAAATCAGAGTCCAGTTTCATTCTTTTGCATGTGGTTGTCCAGTTTTCCATTCAACATTAATTGAAGACTATCTTTTCTCAGTTGAGAGTTCTTGGATTCTTTGTCAAATATTAGTTGACTATGTAAGCATGAATTCATCTACGGGTTCTTCATTTTGTTCCATCATCTATGCCTGTGTTTTTTTATGCCAGTATCACACTATTTTGATTACTAGAGTTTTGTAACATAGCTTGAAATCCAAAAGTGTGATATCTTAAGGTTTATTTTTTGTCAGGATTGTTCTGGATATTCAAGAGTTTTTGTGGTTTCATACAATTTTATTAATTTTTGTTGTATTTTGTACAACAAGCCATTATAATTTTGAGAAGGATTGCATTATATCTTTAGGTTGCTTTGAGTAGTATGACCATTTTAACAATGCTACATTTTTCTAATCCATGAGCATGAAATATCTCTTCACTTATTTGTATCTTCTTCAGTACCTTTCATTACTATTTTATAGTTTTCAGTGTACATGTCTTTCACTCTTGTTTAAATTTATTCCTTGGTATTTTATTCTTCCTGATACAACTGTAAATGGGATTTAAAGAATATTCTCTTTATGATAGCTTGCTATTAGTGTATAGAAACATAACTAATTTTTGTATAGTGATTTTGTATCCAGAAACTTTACTGAATTTGTTTAATAGTTCTAACAGGGTTGTTTTCTGTTGTTGTTGTTTTTGTTTTTTGTACTCTTCAGTGTTTAGTGTATATAATATCATGTCATCTGCAAATAGAACCAGTTTTGCATCTTTGTTTTTGACTTAGATGGCTTTTTTTCTTGCCTAATTCCTCTGGCTGCAACTTCCAGTACTATCTTGAATAAAAGTGGTGAGAATGAGCATCCTCTTGTTCCTCATCTTAGAGGAAAAGCTTTCAGTTTCTCATCATTCAGTATGAAGTTAGTTGCGGGCTTGTCCTAAATGGCCTTTATTCTATTAAACTTTTTTTCCCTCTATTCTCATTTTGTTGAGAGTTTTTTTTCATGAAATGATATTGAATTTTTCAAATTGTTTTTTGCATCTATTGAGGTGATCATATGGTTTTTTATCATTTATTTTGTTAATGTTGTTTATTATATTAATTGATTTGTGAATGTCAAACCATACTTGCACCTCTAGAATAAATTCCCCTATTATCATGGTATTTGATCCTTTTAATGTATTGTCAAAGTCATTTTGCTAATATGTGAATGATGATTTTTGCATCCATGTTCAAAAGGGACATTTGCCTGTAATTTTATTTTCAAATAGAATCTTTGGCTGTCTTTGATATCATGGTAATGCTGGCCTTCTAAAATGAATTTTGAGGTGTTCCCTACTATTTTATATTTTTTGAAGAATTTTGGGATGGTGTTGATTCTCCCATAATTGTTTGTAGACTCCACTAGTGAAGTCATCTAGTGTGGGGCTTTATTGGCTGTTCAGGGGGTTTTGATTACTGATTCAAACCCCTTACTAGTAAATGGCCTATAAATATTTTCTGTTTCTTCATGACTCAATCTGGGTAGATTATATGTTTCTAGAAATTCATTCATGTCTTCCAGATGCTCCAGTTTGTTGACCGATAATTGTTCATGGCGGTCTCTTAAGATCCTTGGTATTTCTGTGATATCAATTGTAATGTTTATCTTTTCAAAAAACCAAGCTCTTAGTTTCAGTCCAGTTCAATTCAGTTCAGTCACTCAGTCGTGTCCGACTCTTTGTGACCCCATGAATCGCAGCATGCCAGGCCTCCCAGTCCATCACCAACTCCCAGAGTTCACTCAGACTCACGTCCATCAGGTCCGTGATGACATCCAGCCATCTCATCCTCGGTCGTCCCCTTCTCCTCCTGCCCCCAATCCCTCCCAGCATCAGAGTCTTTTCCAATGAGGCAACTCTTAACATGAGGTGGCCAAAGTACTGGAGCTTCAGCTTCAGCATCATTCCTTCCAAAGAAATCCCAGGGTTGATCTCCTTCAGAATGGACTGGTTGGATCTCCTTGCAGTCCAAGGGACTCTCAAGAGTTTTCTCCAACACCACACTTCAAAAGCATCAATTCTTTGGCACTCAGCCTTCTTCACAGTCCAACTCTCACATCCATACATGACCACAGGAAAAACCATAGCCTTGACTAGATGGACCTTAGTCGTCAAAGTAATGTCTCTGCTTCTGAATATGCTATCTAGGTGGGTCATAACTTTTCTTCCAAGGAGTAAGCGTCCTTTAATTTCATGGCTGCAGTCACCATCTGCAGTGATTTTGGAGCCCAAAAAATAAAGTCTGACGCTGTTTCTACTGTTTCCCCATCAATTTTCCATGAAGTGATGAGACCAGAAGCCATGATCTTCATTTTCTGAATGTTGAGTTTTCAGCCAACTTTCTCACTCTCCTCTTTCACTTTCATCAAGAGGCTTTTTAGATCTTCTTCACTTTCTGCCATCAGGGTGGTGTCATCTGCATATCTGAGGTTATTGAGATTTCTCCCAGCAATCTTGATTCCAGCTTGTGTTTCTTCCAGTCCAGCGTTTCTCATGATGTACTCTGCATACAAGTTAAATAAGCAGGGTGACAATATACAGCCTTGACGTATTCCTTTGCCTATTTGGAACCAGTCTGTTGTTCCATGTCCAGTTCTAACTGTTGCTTCCTGACCTGCATACAGATTTCTCAAGAGGCAGGTTAGGTGGTCTGGTATTCAGACCTCTTTCAGAATTTTCCACTTTTTATTGTGATCCACACAGTCAAAGGCTTTGGGATAGTCAATAAAGCAGAAATAGATGTTTTTCTGGAACTCTCTTGCTTTTTCCATGAATGGAAAAAGCACTTTTTTCCAGTGGATGTTGGCAATTTGATCTCTGGTTCCTCTGCCTTTTCTAAAACCAGCTTGAACATCAGGGAGTTCACGGTTCACATATTGCTGAAGCCTGGTTTGGAGAATTTTGAGCATCACTTTACTAGCATGTGAGATGAGTGCAATTGTGTGGTAGTTTAAGCATTCTTTTGCATTGCCTTTCTTTGTGATTGGAATGAAAACTGATCTTTTCCAGTCCTGTGGCCACTGCTGAGTTTTCCAAATTTGTTGACATATTGAGTGCCGCACATTCACAGCATCATCGTTCAGGATTTGAAATAGCTCAACCGGAATTCCATCACATCCACTAGCTTTGTTCATAGTGATGCTTTCTAAGGCCCACTTGACTTCACATTCCAAGATGTCTGGCTCTAGATGAGTGATCACATCATCATGATTATCTGTGTCGTGAAGATCATTTTTGTACAGTTCTTCCATGTATTCTTGCCACCACTTCTTAATATCTTCTCCTTCTGTTAGGTTCATACCATTTCTGTCCTTTATCAAGCCCATCTTTGCATAAAATGTTCCCTTGGTATCTCTAACTTTCTTGAAGAGATCTCTAGTCCTTCTCATTCTGTTCTTTTCCTCTATTTCTTTGCATTGATCACTGAAGAAGGCTTTCTTATCTTTTATTGCTATTCTTTGGAACTCTGCATTCAGATACTTATATCTTTCCTTTTCTCCTTTGCTTTTCACCTCTCTTCTTTTCACAGCTATTTGTAAGGCCTCCCCAGACAGCCATTTTGCTTTTTTGCATTTCTTTTCCATGGGGATGGTCTTGATCCCTGTCTCCTGTACAATGTCATGAACCTCTGTCCATAGTTCATCAGGCACTCTATCTAACAGATCTAGGCCCTTAAATCTATTTCTCACTTCCACTGTATAATCATAAGGGATTTGATTTAGGTCATACCTGAATGGTCTAGCAGTTGTCCCTACTTTCTTCAATTTGAGTCTGAATTTGGTAATAACGAGTTCATGATCTGAGCCACAGTCAGCTCCTGGTCTTGTTTTTATTGACTGTATAGAGCTTCTCCATCTTTGGCTGCAAAGAATATAATCAATCTGACTTCGGTGTTGACCGTCCGGTGATGTCCATGTGTAGAGTCTTCTCTTGTGTTGTTGGAAGAGGGTGTTTGCTATGACCAGTGCATTTTCTTGGCAAAACTCTATAAGTCTTTGCCCTGCTTCATTCCACATTCCAAGGCCAAATTTGCCTGTTACTCCAGGTGTTTCTTGACTTCCTACTTTTGCATTCCAGTCCCCTATAATGAAAAGGACATCTTTTGGGGGTGTTAGTTCTAAAAGATCTTGTAGGTCTTCATAAAACCGTTCAACTTCAGCTTCTTCAGCATAACTGGTTGGGGCATAGGCTTGGATTACTGTGATATTGAATGGTTTGCCTTGGAGACGAACGGAGAACATTCTGTCATTTTTGAGACTGCATCCAAGTACTGCATTTCAGACTCTTTTGTTGACCATGATGGCTACTCCATTTTTTCTGAGGGATTCCTACCCGCAGTAGTAGATATACAGGTCATCTGAGTTAAATTCACCCATTCCAGTCCATTTTAGTTCGCTGATTCCTAGAATGTCGACGTTCACCCTTGCCATCTCTTGTTTGACCACTTCCAATTTGCCTTGATTCATGGACCTGACATTCCAGGTTCCTATGCAATATTGCTCTTTACAGCATCGGATCTTGCTTCTATCACCAATCACATCCACAGCTGGGTATTGTTTTTGCTTTGGCTCCATCCCTTCAATCTTTCTGGAGTTATTTCTCCACTGATCTCCAGTAGCATATTGGGCACCTACTGACCTGGGAGTTCCTCTTTTGGTATCCTATCATTTTGCCTTTTCATACTGTTCATGGGGTTCTCAAGGCAAGAATACTGAAGTGGCTTGCCATTCCCTTCTGCAGTGGACCACATTCTGTCAGACCTCTCCACCATGACCCGCCCGTCTTGGTTGCCCCGCAGGCATGGCTTGGCTTCATTGAGTTAGACAAGGCTGTGGTCCTAGTGTGATTAGATTGACTAGTTTTCTGTGAGTATGGTTTCGGTGTGTCTGCCATCTGATGCCCTCTTGCAACACCTACCATCTTACTTGGGTGTGTCTTACCTTGGCATGGTGTATCTCTTCACGGCTGCTCCAGCAAGGCACAGCTGCTGTTCCTTTCCTTGGACGAGGGGTACCTCCTTGCAGCGGCTTAGAGGAGCTACCCTGTGTCCGAGGTCAGTGACTCTTAGTTTAATGCATCCTTTTTATTGTCTTTTTTTGCCTCTTGTCCAATTTATTTCTGCTCTGATCTTTGATATTTTCTTCCTTCCTTTTATTAATTTCGGGTTTCATTTATGCTTTTTCTAGTTTCTTGAGGTATAAAGTTAGGTAGCTTATTTGAGCTCTTTTGTTTTCTTAGTGTAGGAATTTACTGTTATGAATTTACCTCTTAGAACTATTTTTTTGCTGCATCCTATAAGTATTGATATGTAGTACTTCTGATTTCATTTGTCTCAATATACTTTTATTTATTCTTTGGCCCATTTTTTTTTTCAGTAGCATGTTGCTTAATCTCCACATATTTATGAGTTTTTCAGTTTTCTTCTTGTAATTGATTCTTGTTTCATACATTGGGATCAGAAAAAATGCTTGGCATAATTTCAATCTTCGTAAAGTTTCTATGACTTGTTTTGTGAATTAGCATATGAATATACTGTACTTTTTTATCAGTTAGCTATTCATACGCCTTACTCAGTATGAAAGAAGACACCTATGATCCTTTTTCCATCCAAAATTAGACTGGCACTATGAACTTCCCATATGTGTTTTGTTTTGTTTTGTTTTGTTTTTAACAATTCATGCTATAACATTTGGCATAATACAGGTCACAGGTGATACTTTGTATTTGGCCATTAGATTAGTGAATTTGATCCCTCAGGGTGGAAGATTCCCTGGAGAAGGGCATGGCAACCCACTCCAGTATTTTTGCCTGAAGAATTCTATGGACAGAGGATCCTAGAGAGCTACAGTCCATAGGGTCTCAAAGAATTGGACATAATTGAAGTGACTTAGTGTGCATTAGTGGGTGGAATAGTACAGTCCTACAGTTTGAAAAGACGCAAAGTCTTTTTAAGTAAAATACTTTTGGCATGATATTATGGTGTTCATTCTTTGGTATTTGACACTAAATAATACTCAAAGTAATGATGAGGCAACCCTGATCAGGCAAGGTTATATGTAACATGCTTCAGACATTATCAATAGGTTTTTGTAATTAAAAGCAATACAGTCACTAAAAAATAACTGTAATCATCACATCTAATATAGACCACTTAAGGAAGTAAGAGAGATCAGACTTTGTTCACTTGTTATTTTCACCTGGATTCTTTCACAAGATGTAAATAAAATCAGCTTCACATAATTTTGTTTTGTATTAAAAGAGAAAAATGTATGAGGAAATTTTCTATTTTTACTGTCTCTTCCTTTCACCTTACTTGTTGTTATATGAAGATATGACCATTGGACCATAGTTGAAAAGCCAAGATAAATCTACAGATGTGTGTGTTAGACACTCTGTCGTGTCCAACTCTTTGCAACCCATGGACTGTGGCCCACCAAGCTCCTCTGTCCATGAAATTCTCCATTCAAGAATTTCGGAGAGGGCTGCCATTCCTGTCTCTGGGGGATCTTCCCAACCCAGGGATTGAACCTGGGTCTCCAGCACTGCAGGCAGATTCTTTACCAACTGAGCCACCAGGGAAGCATGAGGAGATTTCCTATTTTCACTATCTCTTCCTTTCACCTTACTTGTTGTCATATGAAGATATGATCATTCAACCATAGCTGAAAAGCCAAGAGAAATCTAGAGAAGCTGACCCAATGCTTTTTGACATTACTGAGTTGCTGAGACAATTTTGAAAATACCTACCTCTACACTTCTTGTAATGGGAGATATTTAAATGTCTTAAGCCACTGCTAGCTATTTTGTCATCCATACCCCAAAACATTTCTAATATAATATCTTTATTAATCTCCTTAATTCTCCTCATATGCCAACTTCTGCAGAAATTCCACTGTTTCTGAAATAATTCACTCATCCCTCATGGTCTTATTATTTATGTGTAAGTGAGTTTGACTTTTACTCCAAACAGACCAACCAATAAAGATATAAATTTGGTATGTGTTCACTTTTATCTTTATTTCTAGTTTAACATTTGTGTTTCTGTAACAGATATATGCTTTTATCTCTCCTTTTAATCTTGAAAAAAATAATCCCTTTTCATGGCTAAAGCTAACCTGTGTGTTTTAAAGTTCTTTATTCTCATCCTTGAATACATCTATTCCCATAGCTATCCACAACTGGCGAATGTGAACTGTCTCACTAATGTAGATCCTTTGTCTCTGTCTTCAAATTTGTCTATACTTCCTTTATTATGAAATAAATAAACCAGTGTCATTCCGCTGTCCTTTTCCCAAGCCTCTTGAAAATTCCTCTCTAATTTATTTCTCCCTGCTTCACTTATAATCTCATTTACTCAGGTGTCTGCCAATTTTCCTATTGCCAAATACAATAGCTTCTATTTGCCATCCTTCTCTTTAAATACTGAATCAACAGAACACCATCTTATATTTTTCTCCCTCAATTCTGATGAACTAGGATATAGTGATTTCCCTTCTATCTCTGACCACTCCTGTGATTTTCCTTACTGACTGATATCCCTCTTTTCTCTTTCTCTGCACTTGCATTCCACATATTTAAGCTTCCTGAGTTCTTCTCTAGACAATCTAAGTCTTCTTTGGGGACTCCATTTATTCTCACTGCTAAGATGTCATTATGATGGAAATGATACTAGATCATGACTGGAACAGATCTGCAAATTCAATTCACAAACTAATTTCTCAACTTCTCTGGCTCTCAATTTTTCATTTGTCAATGATGATTAGTTACCTGTAAGATAACTGTTAATTCTAAAACATTAACATGCCACTGAAACCTGCATCTCTTGTCCTTCCTACTGGCTGTTTTCACTTAGAAGTTCTGCTGCTTTTTCAAATAAATATGAATAAAATCGAGCACTTCCTGTCCCTCCTCCTTTTCTCCCCCCAGTCAGCTCCATCATTACGTCTTCTATTCCTGAGTCCCCTGCATGGCTATATTGAGGCTCCAGTGGCTCAAATGGTATAGGATCTGCCCGCAATGCAGGAAACCCAGGTGCGAACACTGGGTTGGAAAGATACACTGGAGAAGGGGATGGCAATCCACTCTAGTTTTCTGCCTGAAGAATTCAACAGACAGAAGAGCCTGATGGGCTACAGTCCGTGGGGTCTCAAAGAGATGACTATATTCTCCTCTTTCTAATTTTCATTAATATAATTTTTATTTCTCATGGTATTTAACTCATCTAAAAATTTTATTCATTTTGTTTGAGATGTTAAAATTAACTCCTGTTTTGTTTTGTTTTGTTTTTTCACATTCAATACCTTTTGTAATATGGCCCTAGTATATCTGTCAAAATATTTTCTGCTATCTCCTTTGTTTCTCTGCACTTCTAAAGCCAATTCTCTAAATGCTTGGGGAAAAAAAATCTTATGTTTGTCCTTTTTTATTTGTAACTTTGCTTATGTAGTTCTCTTGCTGAAAATTTCTCCTCTTTTTCCAGACTTTTAAATAATGTTTATTTTCAAAACCCTTCTTCCATGCAGTCTTCTCAAAGGACCCTTTGAGATCCTATCTCAGAAGGATCCTTTCACTCTTTTTTGAAATACTATTCAAGTAATTATCAGCATATCACAGATAACTGTTATGGTTAAGAGCTTAGAATTTGCATATTAGAATTCATCTATATAATATATTGTTATTGTTCAGTCACTCAGTCGTGTTCAACTCCTTGTGACCCCATGAACTGCAGCACGCCAGGCTCCCAGGAGCTTGCTCAAACTCAGTTCCATTGAGTCAATGATGCCACCCATATCTTGCATAGTTTATCTTGTATGGTTTACTAATTGTTTAATGTAGGTGACTGAACATGATCCAGTTTTCTAAAGATGCCCTGGGAGAAATTTCAAGCCTTCTGTTTCTATCATTTGTAGGTCACTTGTTGAATGGGTCATATACATTAGCAGCAACTCTTTCCAAAACAAAGTGAACTGTTCAGTTCATTTCAGTTGTTCAGTCATGTCTGACACTTTGGGACCCCATGGACTGCAGCACGCCAAGCTTCCCTGTCCATCACCAGCTCCTGGAGTTTACTCAAACTTATGTCCATTGAGTCGGTGATGCCATCCAACCGTCTCATCCTCTGTCATCCCATTCTCCCGCCTTCAATCTTTCCCAGTATCAGGGTCTGTTCAAATGAGTCAGTTCTTTGCATCAGGTGACCAAAGTATTGGAGTTTCAGCTTTAACATCAGTCTTTCCAATGAATATTCAGGACTGATCTCCTTTAGGATGGACTGGTTGGATCTCCTTGCAGTCCAAGGGACTCTCAAGAGTCTTCTCCAACACCAAAGTTCAAAAGCATCAATTCTTTGGTGCTCAGCTTTCTTTATAGTTCAACTCTCACATCTGTACATGACTACTGGAAAAACCATAGCTTTGACTA
Organism: Capricornis sumatraensis; assembly: GCF_032405125.1. Classification (NCBI taxonomy): domain Eukaryota; kingdom Metazoa; phylum Chordata; class Mammalia; order Artiodactyla; family Bovidae; genus Capricornis; species Capricornis sumatraensis. The sequence goes on along the minus strand of NC_091078.1, from coordinate 32,909,351 downwards.
GATGGACCTTTGTTGGCAAAGTAGTGAACTGTTACTATTATTCAAAATTTATGGTTGAAAGCAATGAAGTTTTGAGGGAGTCAGTCATCAACATAAATTTACATAATGATGAAGTTGAAAGCCAAGACTTAACTCTAAATCAGCCTTATTCTAAAGCTTGTTATTGGGACTTCCCTGGCAGTCCAGCAGTTAAAACTCTGTGTTTCCAATATATGGGGTACAGATTTGATCCCTGGTCAGGGAAATAAGACCTCATGTGCCTGGTGCAGCACAGCCAAAAGATTAAATTAAAAAATTAAAGATTGTTATTGAGTATAGTTTTTAAAAAAAAGCAAGAAGTCTCAGAAAATACTCACTGATTAGTCATTGTTACAAGCTCTATGAATCTATGGGATGTAGGGGGGATATATAATTCAGCTGAGGTATTTGAAATTCCTTTGCTCTCAAAGACCAAGCTTAAACCCAGTGGCACAATACAGTTTGTAGTAGGAAGCTCCCCAATATTGTAAGATTATTCAACATTTTCAAGATTTCACAAATCAAGTCTTTGTCAATCTGACTAACTCAACAATATAGTGGTGCTTAGTCTTGTTACACAAAATGGGTAAATTTGTGCATTTTCCCTGACCACCTGTTCTATATGGTGAATAAATAAGTAGAATAATAAAAATCACTTCCTTAAGAATTCTTATGATAAACTTTGATTTAGAAAAAAAAATCAGTTGATAAGATTGGAGTTGAAATATTTGGAATTAATAATTGTGTGATTAAAAATGTGTGTGTGTGTGCCTACATGCATATAAGCACACATGTAAATATAGAGCTGAAGAAGTTTTTGATGTTGCAGAACTCTTTTTTTATCTTCTGTCCATGTTCCTTTCTTATTCATATTGAACTTGATTTAAATGTAGAAAAGATTATTTTTATATTAGGGTCCTTTTGCTTACATTCCAGATATATGTTTCAAGGATATATTTGGTTTTGAAAAAAAACTAACTGCAACAATAAAAATAGAGATTTCTTTTGTATTTAAGACCAGTATTGAGAACAAGGCATCAGTAAATAAGAAAACTCAAAGAGTATAGTGTTGTTTAGGACATATAGACCATGGGACAATGAATGAGACAGAGGTTATCGCAAAAAAGCACACAACACCTGGGAGATGGGCAGTGTTGCCCAGCCTTGTCCATTCACTTTCTTGAAAAAATCAGATCATTGTTTTTAATTGCAGAGTACAGTTCAGATAATAATGGGATGCTTTTTGAGCAAATGGAGCTTATATGACTATCAGATCAATGATCTTAGAATTTACTTTCCTGAAAGACAAGTTATAATATAAAAGTGTGTTTACTTAGTTCAATAACTATCTATTGAATACCTACTCTGTACCCATATTACATTAAGTGCTATTGGTGGTGAAAATGAGCTAGACTGGATCTTGACTTCAAGAATTCTACAGTCTGAGAAAATAAACCATAAGTTATAATGTGACCTATACTGTGGGGAAAAATAAACATAAAAAAAAAATTTGTAAAAGGAGATAACAAATCTTAAAGATGAGAAGCTGACTTCCAAATGCAGTTGGGATTTGAACTCTGCACTCAATTATGAGTAAAAGTCCTTATGAGAGTTTACTAACTTGTTTGTAGCCAAAAGGTACATATTGCAGAATAGTTTATGATACAGTTACAATTATGAGGGTGCCAAGTTCTGTGTTTTTTCTCAACACATGATTGAAATGTGTTGAAGTTATTAACCCTCCTTTGGAGATATATAGAGAAGTAGAAAATGCCTTGACCTCCCAGGCTTACATCGCACATGTAGCACAGAATAGGAGAAGTAAGCACATTTGATTGCATCTTATATTTGTGGAGCATATTATGACTATAAAAACAGATTAACATAATTTTTTAAAAAACGATGTATGAGTAATTAGCAAGAGAATGGCAAAGAAGTTTCAAGACTCATTAATTATGAGGCAGTATAGGAACTGAATCTATTATCACAAGATAAAATTGAAACATCAACTTTGTCAGTAATATGCTCTGAGACCCTGCACTTATCACTCCACCTGTCTGAAATTTAATATTATTGTCATTGAAATAATTTAATATCTATATTTCAGGTTATTATAAGAATTGAAGGAAGGAAAGAGAGAAGGAAATCTTACATTTTCTTTTGAATATATATTTATTTATTTGGCTTCTCTGGGTCTTAGTTGTGGCATGTTGAATCTGGTTCCCTGACCAGGAATTAAACCTGGGCCCCCAGCATTGAGAGTGCAGAGTCTTAGCCACTGGACCACTAGGGAAGTCTCTAGGAGATCTTACACTTATCCCTTTTTGCATATATTTTCAAAGTTTAAAATATTATTGCTTTTTATATCATAAAACATGATACTATTTTTTAAAACAGACTAATTGGTTTGCAAGATATAGAGATGACAAGTTGTGTTTATTTAGTAGTGTGTCACACTCTAGCTAATTATTTTTGTCAAATACTTGAAATATGATTTGTTTAGAATTGAAGACATGAGATAAGCATCTAGTGGAATGGACTGTCTTTACTTCTGAATAACAAAAGCAGCAAGTAAAACAGTTTTGAATAATTTCTCCAGTATTTTATAAACTTTAGTACTTTCAGAACTCAAGTTGAAAAAGAATGTGTAAATCTCACCTAAAGAACTTATGCAAAAATGTGGAGATATGGACATGAAAAAAAGAAAAAACTGGACTGGGAACTAACTTTTATTCTGAAGTCTACATTTGAGACAAAATAGTTTAGTTCCTAATATTGATCAATTCCTAAACTGAGAAGTTTAAAAAAACAAACACCTACTCAGTTCTACTCTGCAGTTTAGAGATAGATTATGTGATGCACATTCCTGGCAGGCAACAGCCTGAAACTCACATACTTTTGATATTGGCTCAGACCTCTTGGCATTCAAGATGAATACACTACTGCATAGTAATAATTATTCTCACATCCTCTTCTGAGGGGGCAGGAGGCACAACAGTGCCTACATACATCTTACAGGGTTGGCAAGAGGCTAATATAATGTTATCCAAAGCCACAGACATTGTTGCCAAGACTCTATTTGATGTCGGAACTGCAGCTAAAATGCAGTCATTATTGGCTCTAAGAATTCTCTGTCACTGTAACCCTCTGAAAATAAAAATGATGTAATTAAAATTTTCCTGAATAAATATATTCATAAAATTAGTTTCTTAGCTGGGAAATCAAATTATGCTTCAGTTAAAGCAGTTCATAAGGTAAGTGATAGTAAAACTGAAAAATTTTAATTGAAATATCAAAATTAGAAATTTAGTGTTTTATTCTCATTCCAAATATTAATTGAAAGTCCTTTATATCCAATCCCCCAACTTTAAATAGCAAAAATACAGAAACATATATATATATAAGAATTTTAGGGTCAGCTTTGGAGATAATGCTGTTATATAAAGAAAGATAAAATTAATGATAGAAGACTGTAATAATACAAATGATAGCATAGACTTTCATTCTGCCTACTATGTAGGTAGTCTCAGATGGTTTTAAAATGGTATATTGTTCAAGACTACCATTTACCTTTTAAAATAAGTCTTTTTATTCCAATAATCCAGATGAAGAAATAAGCTCAAAATGGTTATTGTACTTTCCCAAAGTAGTATGGATATGTTTCTATAGATTGAGCCAAAAGTATTTTGGATACAGTCCTGCTTTTTAGTGCATGAGATATATTTACAGTAAATGCCATCAGATATTATAAGAGAGAGATACGTAGTTTACCTAAGCATGAACTGAGCCCTTACAAATAGGTACGAAATAGATATAGGCCAAACTTGAGCAAAAATGTGAAGCTCCTCCCTCCACCCCCATGAAGCTCCATAGGGTACATCAGCACACATCTGGGGAATTTAGTATAGGTAATCAAAAATAAGCAAAAAGTTGTCATAGTAACCAGTAAAACAGACCAAATTCAAGTTATCATCACATGGATATGATATATGGTAATAAAGGCTAACTGGAGCAGAACATCAGGAAGTAACTGCTTTACAGGTCTGTGTGGTTGAATAAACAACAAAAGGAAAAAAAAGAAGAATGTGTCAGGTTCAGTTAGTTCAGTTCAGTCGCTCAGTCGTGTCTGACTCATTGTGACTCTGTGGACTGCAGCACACCAGGCCTCCCTGTCCATCACCAACACCCAGAGTTTACACAAACTCACGTCCATTGAGTCGGTGATGCAATCCAACCATCTCATCCTCTGTCATCCCCTTTTCCTCCTGCCTTCAATCTTTCCCAGCATCAGGGTCATTTCAAATGAGTCAGTTTTTCGCATCAGGTGGATAAAGTATTGGAGTTTCTGCTTCAACATCAGTCCTTCCAATGAACATTCAGGACTGATCTCCATTAGGATGGACTGGTTGGATCTGCTTGCAGTCCAAGGGACTCTCAAGAGTCTTCTCCAACACCATGGTCCAAACCATCAATTCTACGTCACTAAGCTTTCTTTATAGTCCAACTCTCACATCCATACATGACTACTGGAAAAACCATAGCCTTGACTAGATGGACTTTGTTGGCAAAGTAATGTCTCTGCTTTTGAATATGCTGCCTAGGTTGGCCATAACTTTCCTTCCAAGGAGTAAGCGTCTTTTTATTTCATGGCTGCCATCACCATCTGCAGTGATTTTAGAGCCCCCAAAATAAAGTCTTCCACTGTTTCCACTGTTTCTCCAACCGTTTGCCATGAAGTAATGGGACAAGATACCATGATCTTAGTTTTCTGAATGTTGAGCTTTAAGCCCTTTTTCACTCTCCTCTTTCACTTTCATCAAGAGGCTCTTCAGTTCTTCGCTTTCTGCCATAAGGGTGTTATCATCTGCATATCTGAGGTTATTGATATTTCTCCCAGCAATCTTGATTCCAGCTTGTGCTTCTTCCAGCACAGCATTTCTCATGATGTACTCTGCATAGAAGTTAAATAAGCAGAGTAACAATATACAGCCTTGATGTACTCCTTTTCCTATTTGGAACCTGTCTGTTGTTCCATGTCCAGTTCTAACTGTTGCTTTCTGACCTTCATGCAGGTTTCTCAAGAGGCAGGTCAGGTGATCTGGTACTCCCATCTCTTTCAGAATTTTCCACAGTTTCTTGTGATCCACACAGTCAAAGGCTTTGGCATAGTCAATAAAGCAGAAATAGATGTTTCTCTGGAATTCTTTTGCTTTTTAGATGATTCAGCGAATGTTGGCAATTTGATCTCTGGTTCCTCTGCCTTTTCTAAAACCAGCTTGAACATCTGGAATTTCGTGGTTCAAGTATTGCTGAAGCCTGGCTTGGAGAATTTTGAGCATTACCTTGCTAGCATGTGAGATTCATGTAACTGTGCAGTAGTTTGAGCATTCTTTGGCATTGCCTTTCTTTGGGATTGGAATGAAAACTGACCTTTTCCAGTTCTGTGGCCACTGCTGAGTTTTCAAAATTTGCTGGCATATTGAGTGCAGCACTTTCACAGCATCATCTTTTAGGATTTGAAATAGCTCAACTGGAATTCCATCACCTCACTAGCTTTGTTCGTAGTGATGCTTCCTAAGGCCCACTTGATTTCACATTCCAGGATATCTGGCTGTAGGTGAGTGATCACACCATCATGATTATCTGGGTCGTGAAGATCCTTTTTGTGCAGTTCTTCTGTGTATTCTTGCCACGTCTTCTTATCTTCTGCTTCTATTAGGTCCATACCATTTCTGTCCTTTACTAAGCCCATCTTTGCCTGAAACGTTCCCTTGGTATCTCTAATTTTCTTTTCTTTTTTTTTTTTTTTTTTGTATCATTAACAGGATTTTATTTTATTTATTTATTTATCTTTAGTCTTTCCCATTCCATTGTTTTCTTCTATTTCTTTGCACTGATCACCGAGGAAGGCTCCCTTATCTCTTCTTGCTATTCTCCTTGCTCTGTCAAAGGCTAACCCTAATACTCTCCTTGCATTTATTGTCATGCTTTTGTGTGTCAAACTGGAGAGCTACTTTTATGGCTCTAGAAAATGCACTTCACCCCACTGACCTTGAAAATATTCACCTAAACAATGAAGGATTTTTGACTAAAAGGTCTCTAAGGATTTAAGATTTCTTCTAGATATGCATGTCAGTAATTTTGCTTAGAGAGTATTTAATAAACATTTATTGAATAAATGGTACATACTTCCCATGCAAGAATTCATTATAGCTTAATAACTGTAGAACAATGAAACAAGTATAGGGAGATTTCAAATAATGAGTGTTTGAGAGTAATAAAATTATTTTCCCTTTTGATAGAAAAAGAATTAGAAAATGAGAAAGGTAATATATAGGAGATGCTAAACTTCATATGCAGTTGAGGCAAATGAACATTCACAACTGCACTCATTTCAGGATAAGCACTTTTCTTTTTGTAGAGTCAGTGTATTTTCTAGGCCAGTCTGCTTCTATCCTCTATCAGTAGTGAATACCGTTTCAATAAAAAGACATGATATGATTGACAGCATAGAATAAAAGCACATGAATTATTCACCAAAGCACTGAAATTCAGTCTATAGTAAAACAGTTTGCAAATAATTAGAAGAGTCAACGTCTCCTTCCCAAAGTGTAAACCCATTTCTGTAGCTACTTAAAACACAACTATAAGCTGAAATAAAACCGAAAAAAAAATCACAACTCCATGAAGTTTGCCTTCTGAGGACAAAACTTATATCTTGAGGACTTAGGGATAATTTTCTCTTATAATGAAACTGCAGCTGTTTTTAAAATTGTCTCCAGGAGTGATGTCAGTGCACTTTGAGCTTGGAGTCAAGATATTTTTAGGAAAATTAATAAGGAAAGTAGCTGATGAAAAGAAAAAATAATTTCAGTTGTATAGTAATAAAAAACTTAGCAAAGATAACAAAGTAGAAAAAAATGCAATCGAGTAAGGCTAAGTGTGTTATCTTTTTGATGACTGAGTGATTGAGTATTCATTCATTTCATAACATTGAATAAATTGGGGGTTCACACAATCAGTAAATGTTGGGTCAATAGAGCACTTGTGAACGCACCTTGCATCCATGATCTCTCAGAACAAACAGAGAAACTGACACTTTTACCATCAGTGTAAAAGAATATTGGGCAGCAGAACAGATTTACACAGACTCAAATCTATTTCCATTGCTAGAATATCAATTCAAAGGTCCTTTCTTAGTAGAATAGGTCAGACCATTCTGAGTATGAAGACTGTCATGTTCCTATGGTTATCATTATTGACAATAATCTGATTATTTGACAGCTAGCCAGACTTACAGGATTCATCTCATATGCTAGACCAAATATATATGTGCAGGTACTAAGGAAAATATCAAAAATAAGGTAAATGGCAATTAATTTTTATATAACTTTTGGTGGTTTGAATATGGATTTCAGTAAGAACTCTGACCTGATCTTTTTTTCCTCTTACACACTTTTATAATATTTCTTTAATTATACAAGAATTGAACTAAAAGAAGTCTCCTTTCCCTGCAGTTCATCTAAAGCTTTCTTTCTTTCATTGCTTTATCTGCTGATATTTGTTACAGAGCAAAGTGTAATGTATAATAGAAACTACACTTCTCTGCCATCCAAAATGGCAAGAAAAGAACAAGCAGCACATTTCTTTAAGGTCTGTTTTATCTAGACTTGTGGCTTCTCTTCTGTACTTGGTGTAATTGTGATGAAAGCCTTTATGTGATCACACAGGAAATATAGTTTTTCAATTTAAGAGAGATGTAACTGTATATTAGATCATATTGATCCAGAGGAGACCTACACCGTTCATACCACCATTTCAGTCTGTCAATTCTATGTTCCTTTCACAGGAAACAAAAATATTAACCCAAAGTTGTTGATAAACTGTTGTTTCAAATTTATTATTAATATTTACAAAAGTTCGTCTTAAATTGTTAGGCAGAGACTTTCCTGATGGTCTGGTGGTTAAGAAACTGCCTTCCAATGCTGGGGATGTGGGTTCAATCCCTGGTCAAGGAACTAAGATCCCACATGCCACTGGGGAACTCAAACACTGCAACTAGAGAGAAGCCCACCTGGGCTGAGAGAAGCCCAACTAAGATATGACTCAGCCAAATAAATAAATATTTTTTAAAAAATTAATAGACAACAAATAGAAATAATAGCAATATATGAGTTATATAGTACATATCACATTATGGGCACTGGTCTATATACCATAGTCGTTAAGATTTGGTACTCAGCGCTCATTTAATAGTCAAGAAACTAAGGGGATATGTAACTCACCAGACTACAACTACACAACTCACAACTCACAACCACAGGGGAAAGTCAGGATGTAAACCCAGGCACTCATGCTCAAATGCTAGAGCACCCACTACTTAGGTTTCAATAGGTATTGTTATTCAAATAATAGTTCAAATATCAATAGTATTGTTACTCAAAGCCTGACTACTTTGCACCTTCACAGCAAGATAACCCTGAATCAAGCTTCTAAAAATGAAGTAAACATTAAGAAATTAAATGAGTCTTGATTTTTATTTATTCTTGACAGAAAAGAAGTGAGCAGGGGTATTTTGTAACATTATGACTGCTAAAATACATTTTTACTTCTCTTTAAAAGTACTTCACAATCAGAAAATTAATTTTAAAATAATATCAAGATGTATGATTGTAAGAATTTTCATAAGCACCTAATTATTGGGGGTTTGTTTCTGTGTGCTTTCTGGTATAATCAATAGAATAGTTCCTTTATACAGATGAAAAGGAATACAATCCAAACTAATTCAAATCTGCATTTTTAACAGCACATTTAATGTAATGCTTTTAATTTAGGTTTCACCTCAAATTAAACATCAAGAATTTACATTGATCATCACTAATTCTGTCTCTTAAGTTAAAATTCTACTGAAGTTTTCATATCTTTCTTAATTCTTATTCTTGGCCTTTAGATTTCAAATCTAAAGGGGCAGGGAGAAGTATAGTTAGTCAATGTAAGCTTCATTTCTAGTATCATTGCCAACCATTTCTATTGAAATTAGACAAAGAAACAACTTGACAAAGTAAAAATAGCTGCACAAAATGATTCTGGAGAAATTAAATTATTCCAACCAGTCCTACAATGAAGAAAATCAGCCTTAGCAGGTAAGAAATTCAGTGAAAATGAAAGTCACGTGCTCAGCAGGGATGACAGAAGAGGACCTTGCTATGTGACCAATGCAAGCCTTGAGATCTCTACTACATAATTTTTTTTTAAGCTTGCTTTAGTTAGAGAAAAAAAGAAACAAAAACATTCAAGAAGTCAACTCCCAAGAACTCAGAAGCTAACATAGTCTCATTCATGCAACTCTGATTGATCAAAATAAACTATATTTCATGTGAAAAACATTTGTATTACTTTTGGCTTATGATAAATACCATCAATCTAGTTCTCTCTGAGTGACTTCATGCTCAAGGCAATAAAAACTCAGGGCATACAAGTAAACTTCTCTAAATACCTTTCTCCAAATTTGTCACGATAATTCACTGGAAATTAAATAAACTTCCCGTTCAATGAATGACATTTTTGAAAAATTATTTGATTTGCTATTCCTTATGCAGTGCCAGCTCAAACACCTTCTGTTACCCTATAGGCAGACATATATCAGAGAAGAGTTAAATGAGTAGCAGTTTTCATTAACGTAAAAATATCCTTATCCTATAATTTAATAAATATTGTTTTGCTTTTGGGGGGAAAAAGCAATTTGTCCATACTTAATAAACTAAGGAAATACTCAAATCTGGGCATACCATGATGCATTTAGTATGTTTCTAAGATCATGGAGTATTTTCATGTGAACTAGCCAAAAAGTCATCTTTCCATATCTTAAACCGAGCATAAAATAATAATATCAGGAAGAAATGCTAACCATAATAACCAAAAGGAAGACCCAGAGCTTACAAAGGAGTATAGTTTCACCTCATTTCTGAACAAATATATCGGCAAGTCCACTTGCAAGAATATTATTTATCTTTGTTATCTGATTTTACTGAAGTAAAAACTGTGACACATCACTTCCCCTGGAATGAAATATTCTTCAAGTTTAATTAAATATCCTGTCAGTCAAGTATATGTCCCCCACACTATACCATTTTTTTAATATACAAAGCTCTGACTTTTACTATTGTACATAAATAACCATAAAGAAGATTGCATAAGTAATTAAATGTGCTATATAGTGACTCACCGTGGCTATATAAATAACTCTGAATTATGTGCACATATATAGGTATATTTTCCTCCTTAATAGCAACAAATGATGCAAAATAGATATGGGAAATTAAAAACCAAATGATTCACCTTTTCTTGATACAGTATTGAGTGTCAATAATTCACACAGATGACACATTGAAAACTTTGTGATTTTTTTCCCAAAGGACTGTTAGGAGAATCTAAAGTTCATAAGCAGAATGCAGATACTGACAACTGCCATTCTGATTACAAGCTCTGGACTCAAAAAAGAGTGGTTTTCTCACTACCTAAAAGCCATTGGTCATTTGCACTTTTCCACAGAGATGATCTGGAAGAGAGATACTGATGGTCTGGATACTGAAGGTCTTTTTACTCCTATTTTATGACCTAGCCTCACTAAAGTTGAAGTGTGAAAGTGTTAGTTGCTTAGTCGTGTCTGACTCGTGACCTCATGAACTGTAGCCCACCAGGCTATGGGATAGCCCAAATGTCTATTCTTTCCAGGCAAGAATCCTGGAGTGGGTTGCCATTTTGGGCTCTAGGGGATCTTCCCAAACTAGGGATCCAACCCGAGTCTCCTACATTGCAGGCAAATTCTTTACCATCTGAGTTAATACTTCCTATTTCTTAATACATTTGAAGAACAAAAAATAAAAAGGAGAGGGGGAGAGATCACTGAAAGAGTAAAAGAAAGAACCAGGAGCATGAAATAACATGAAATTAAGCTAAGGAAATTGTGTTTCCAAAAGAATGGTGCTATCTAGTCTGATAAACAAATTGCTCCCAAACTTAATTGCTTGGAGTACGGATTTGTTCACGACTCTATGGATTGGCACTTGGGGCTGTGCTCAGTTGGGAAGGATGCTACTGCTCATTCGAGTATGTGGCCCTCAGACAGGACAGCTAGGAAAATCCAGTCCCAGTCTCTGTGCTCTCTCAGCCTCCAGGAGGCTAGCCTGGGATATTTGATTTGTTGTGTTTTGGTTTTAAACATTAAGAAAGCAGCAGGGGAGGGTTATCGCCCTGCAACAAGTTCTTTTCAAGTATCTGATGGCTCCCTTGACCAAGCACTGAGGGAACATAAGAAAACAATCACAGAAGCTTGAGAGTGGAGGGAGTCATGAGTCATTGAGTGCAACTGCTGTAACAATCAACCCCAGATACATAGTCCATCTTGTCACAGACTGAAAGAAGCGATTAAAAAAAGATGAAGGCTGAAAAGGCGTGTCATTGGATTTGATACTTAGACACAAGTTTTAGAAATAAGAGTGGGGCAAATTGACATTGAAAAATCAGACTGAATTTCCCTGGGGGTCCAGTGGTTTAACATTTGCCTACAAATGCAGGGGATAGGGATTCATTCGACCCCTGATTGAGGAAGATCCCACATGCTACAAGCGATTAAGCCCCCATGTGCGTTCTAGAGCTTGCATGCAGCAACTACTGAGCTTGTCACCCTAGAGCCAGTGCAGTACAACTAGAGAAAGCCTGAGTGCAGCAACGAACACCCAGCACAGCCATAAATAAATAAATAATTTTAAAAATGAACATAGAGGAAATATAAAACATAACAACTCACTCTGTACAAAAAAGAAAAATCAGAGAGAGATCTGGAGGAAAACATGCTTTCCTTTTTATCAAAGTTATTGGCAAAGCAAAGAGGAAAAGCCAGAAGAGGCACCAACAGTAAGGAAAATTGGTCAGCTTTTTTTTTTTGGCTTGTTTATTTTAGGAGGAAGTGATTTCAGCAGTTTTCTCACCATCCCACACCAAGAGAGTAAGTAGAGAGGAAAGTTCAAAAGTTTTTGCAAGACAAAGGCACTCCTTTGCACTCCTTAGCAAAGATAAAAATAAAAGAAGGCCAACTCTGGTCTTCTGAAGCTCTGAACTGAGGTGTAATTAACTGGAAAGTTTATACTTACGTGTTAATAATTAAACATGGTAATAATGTAGAAAGATGTTTATTTGCACAGCATTATAACTGGCACTCAAATAAACTTCCTTGGAAATCTCCCTTGCTTTATATTTCTTTGTAGCTGTGGAGCTCTCAGAAACTCTGGGAAACTTGCCTGATTTGCCACCTGCCATAACTGGATTATCAAGAGCAATGAGAGCAGGTTCCGCAAATGATTTTCGATTTACTGTCTTCCTGATTGAGAAGAAAGAGAACAAACATTTTCCATAATTCTGGAATTTAATCCTTGGGAACTTAAACAAAAGTTTCTTTGTCTCAACAATAAATAAATAAAGGCATGTATGTTGTATTTATGGAACTGTCATTGAAGAGTCTAGGAAGTCAAATGCCACCGTATAAATAAATGGCTAGAGTTTCCCAGTATCTCACTTATTCATCTCATCAAATACTCCTGACACTATTGCTAGTAAACTGCATAGCAATTACTGGGCAGCAGGCAGGTAGAAAACAAAATCTAGTTCTTGTCTTTTGATAATTACAATGTTAAAAACAGAGTGTTGGCTGATTGCTTTCCTAACACAGTATTTACACAAACTATTTCCCACATTTCCCTTGAAGTTGAAGATATGAATGGCTTTAAGGAGAAATAAAAAAATCTTACTCCTAGCCAAAAGATTTTGTAAAACCAGTAGAAATAATATACTTACTTTTTTTGTTTTGAAGTGAGAGTGAGTAAGAAAGTCACCTTTTCACTATTAATTCAGGAAATATCTCTACCACCACTGCCGTTTGTTTCCAAAACTGGAAAAGCATAAGTAAAGACCTAGTATACTTTTGCAGACATGGAAAACTCCCATAAAGATAAAAAATCAGGAAGTAATGAGTTAGAGCTATAAAACCTCACCCCACCTAGGGAAGAGAAAGCATTTTCTCACAAACACTTTAGGCAATCCGAGAATTTCCCTTTGCATAGTAAAAAAATACAAAGTGTGAGATTAGACCGCAGTATTTTTCAGACTTCTGTAAGCATAATAATAATGGATGGTGATAAAAGCATGACTATTTTTTTTTTTACTGATGAGATTCTACTCCTTCACCCCTCTTCCCAAAGGCTCTAGATTTTTAAAGCACTTTGAATAATTGTAACAAAAGTGGTGGTAAAGCAAAGCTTCAAGAAATATGAACTAAAAGTTAGAGTGTCTTCTACATGTACCTAAACTTCTATTCTGCTCTTTCCTGTATATGTCCAGGTCCTGATGACTTCACTTGCGGCATCTGCTTTACCTCTTTCTACAACCAGGTTTGCAAGATTCCAGTTTATAGTCTTGGATAATACTAAACCAATTTAGATAATGCAGATAGATCTTGTTTTGAAACTATATTGGCTTTTAGTCTTTCACTTTTTTTCTCCTGTGCTCAGTTGCCATTTAAAGAAGAAGGTAGAATGGAGAGATACAGATGTCCCATGCCACTCTTAGCCATGAGACATGTAAAAGGGAGAGAGAAGACAGAGTTAGTCTCTAACTAGCTTTCACACAGAAGCACAGTATTTCTTACAGAGCCACTACTAAGTTCAAATGGAGGGAAGAATCTGAATGGTCCATGGTATCAGTATTTTAATGTGGTGAAAGAATTCCATCCTTAGGAACTAGAGTGGCAGAACTTTGGAAAAAAGGGTAGAGACAGAAAGATAAGGGATTTGAGTCAAATGTCCCAACCTTGATTCATCATTAAGGACAGAGTATAAAAACCAACCATTAAGTGTTCAGGCACCTCTGTCTATGACCTCCCTTCAATCCAGCCACATAAGAACTCAGGCTTTGCTTACAATGAGTGACATGTGGCTTGGCATTCAAAATACAAACTTGATTAACAGGAAGTTTCTGCTTTCAGGGAGCTCAAACTTCCGTACATTGTGGAGAAATATAATCATGAACATGATAAGTATTACAATGAGTTACCTATAAAGGGAAGCTTGGCGTGCTGCAGCCCAAGGGGTCACAAAGACATGGGGTTGCACGTGATCTTAGCGACCGAACAGCAACAAAAAGCTATAAAGTGATACCAGAGCATGGAGACTAAATAATGGTCCACAGAGTTATGGGAATGTGACTGAAAGATGATAGGTCACCTGGGCAGTGAAGGGAAGGGGCACTCAAGGAGTAGGGAACCAGGTAAGGAAAAGCACCAAAGACTGATAGAATGTAAAGTTTCAGCGTTCTAATGTATTGGCATCAGAGAAGGCAATGGCACCCCACTCCAGCACTCTTGCCTGGAAAATCCCATGGACGGAGGAGCCTAGCAGGCTACAGTTCATGCGGTCGCGAAGAGTCGAACACGACTGAGCGACTTCATTTTCACTTTTCACTTTCATGCTTTGGAAAAGGAAATGGCAACCCACTCCAGTATTCTTGCCTGGAGAATCCCAGGGACGGCGCAGCCTGGCGGGCTGCCGTCTATGGGGTCTCACAGAGTCGGACACAACTGAAGCGACTTAGCAGCAGCAGCAATGGAAGATGTAGTGCTGAAGTGCTATATGTGTTTTCAATGCTAGACAGAAGAATAACATTTTCATGAGACACACTAAATAAATCAATATGCAATTACATTGAGAAGAGGTTTGCTAAATAATAATACAAAAGAGCATAAACATTTTTTGTAAACCTGTGAGAATAAAAGTTTATCTTTCATTCCTTCTTTTCATATCTGGATCTTCAAGCAAAAAAAAAAATTCAGTTAATTCACTGAACATTAATCTCTGTTAAGTATTTATGTGCAAGATTTTCAAAATGTCTGACCAAAGACACATATGAAATTTTTTCATGGCAGACTGCCATTAAGAAGGGTCTGAAATCACAGTGGGTCTTTACTGTCAGCATAGGTTTAAAACTTCTGTCATTTAAGGGCTTGATAATTGGGCAGGGTTTCAACAGTCCCCAACCTGAGAAGCTAATCAAGTATAAATTCCTCAAATTAGTTAGCTGCTCCATTGTTTTTGTGATAGGAAAATATAACTCAGGAGTAGAGAAGAGAAATGAATTTTTTGTTATCTGTTTCAACAAATTGGTTAAATTGGTTCAAGTCTAATTAAGAGATTTTCTCAATTAAAAAAATAAATTTGGTGAAATGTTACATCAACTTGGACTAATTGCCCTTTAGAGAAATTTAGAACTATCTGATATGTCTCTAAACTTTGAATTGTAAACTTTAAGCAAATATTTATATGATATATATATGTGTGTATATTACATAAATATGTATATCCCCAGATTTGAATGTGTGTGTGTGTGTGAGTGTATGCGTTAGTATACTTACACTATTTCCACTGAAAAGGCCTACAAACAGTGACACTCCAATAGCAAGTAGCACACATAGAGCCCAGATATTGATTTCTAAATAACCTTCTATACAAGCAACCCGGGATGCTTGGAAAAATCACTGATTCTAAAATTGAGACAGAGAAAGTATCTGGCCTATCTGTGGTTCCAGAAAGTTTGTTGTTTTTTAAAAAAGGAGTTTAAAAAAAAAAAACAGATTAAAGTATATGTAAAAGACACAGAATCTAACCTGAAATAGCTCCAATGGCCAAAAATGAAACTAATTGAGTTATGAAATAAAAAATAATATGATCTCCAGAAAAAAGAAGTAAATATCTATGAATCTATAGTGATATAAATAAATGATAGAGGGAATAAATGAGGAAGAAAGGTTAAGTCTTCCTCATATAAAAATTATAAATATTAAATATGAAAGGAAAAACACTTTTTAAACAAATCATTAGACCACCACACTAATTTATGCAGGCAAGATCTACAGATGAATATTAAAATTAGTGGGGAAAAGTTTAAGAGGAAACATTTACATAGTCAATAGTTTCTCTCCCAAGTATTTCCTATGTACTTAAAAATACAATGTACAAATGTATCTGTGAATAGATAAGAAACTACAGTAGCGTTAAAGAAATTTGACTAGCAAATACACTTTAACCAGACACCATTTTAACCACTGTATCAAGTTTAACATCAGCAGTAATAAGTTTTATTGACATCATATAACTCCTCTATGTAGCACCTACAATAGAATAGCATCACTTCTGTGATGTTCTTGTCAAAAATACATAACCTCAACTTAATCATTAGCAAATACCAGACAAACCTGGATGGGAAGACATTCTGCAAAATAATTGATCTGTACTTTTCAAAACTGTCAGGGACATAAAAGATAAGGAGGACTGAGGAACTGTCACAGACTGGAGGGAAATAAGAAGCTCTAACAACTAAATATCGGGTGGAATTCTGTGTAGGATCCTAGAACAACAAAAGCCATAAGTGGAAAAACAGGTGAAATCTGGGTACAAACTATACCATACAATGCTTAATGTATTCATTTTATTAACTTTATTATAGTCACTAAGACTTTACATTAAGGGAAGCTATATTAAGAGGTACACAGAAACATTTTCCATTATTTTCACAACTTTTTCCTCGTCTAAAATTATTTAGAATTTTTTTTTAAGTCTAATCCTATACAGACACCCACAGGGCTATTGCAGAGGCTAATATGATTTTGCCCTAGGCATTCACAGCCTAGGATTCACCATAATTCCCAGAAGAACAGCTCCTACAGAGGTTAAAACTGCAGTTAACAATTGCAAATCTTGGCAGAAACTCTCTCATGAAGGAGAATTCATGAGATGAAGCAGAAGGAGAATTAGGGCCTAAAAATTAGACAAAATAGACCAATATTTAAAAAGGCCTTAAAGAATGTATATTTCAAATGTTTAAAAGGTTTACAAAATTAAAACCAGAAAAACAGAATATTCTGAAAGTTTAAGGAGACATGACAAAATAAAAAATTAAACTGAAAAAAGAAGAAAATTTAAAACATGTATAGACAGTCTCCAACTTACTGTGGTTAAAATTACTATTTTTTTAACTTTATGATGGTACAAAGGAAATGGCATTCAGTAGAAAACTTTACTTTAAATTTTGATCTTTTCCCTGGCAAGTAATATGTAGTAAGATACTCAAGAGGAGAAGCAACCAATATATTTACAATCATTCTGTTTCCAAGCATTCTATTTTTCACTTCCAGTACTGCTGCTGCTGCTAAGTTGCTTCAGTCATGTCCGACTCTGTGCGACCCCATAGACGGAAGCCCACCAGGCTCCCCCGTCCCCAGGATTCTCCAGGCAAGAACACTGGAGTGGGTTGCCATTTCCTTCTCCAATGCATGAAAGTGAAAAGGGAAAGGGAAGTCGCTCAGTCGTGTCCGGCTCTTAGCGACCCCATGGACTGCAGCCCACCAGGCTCCTCCATCCATGGGATTTTCCAGGCAAGAGTGCTGGAGTGGGGTGCCATTGCCTTCTCTGCACTTTCAGTACAGTACTCAATAAATTATGAGACAGTGAAGACGTCATTATAAAATAGGCTTTGTGTTAGATGATTTTGTGCAACTGTAGGCTAACCTGTTCTGAACAGGTTTAAGGTAGGGAAGGCTAAGCTATGATGTTCATTAGGTTAGGTGTATTAGATACATCTTTAACTTACAATAGTTTCAAGTTATGATGGGTTTATTGGGACATAAACCTTATTGTGAGTTGAGGAACATCTGTGTGTGTGTGTGAGCATGTGTATGTGTGTATATACATATACATATACACACACATACTATATAATCCAATATTTTAAATATAGTTGAAGAAATAATAATCATTAGTTTTAGTTAATATAGCCTTCAGTTTCAATAAATGCAATTTTATATAATGCTATGTAAATTTTTCTTCATTGGGGTTTGTCTCTCTGTTATTTTATATCTAGTCTGTCATCTAGTCCAAAATAGTCCTCTGAGTATAGTAATAATATAGTAATAGTCCAATGAGTACAGTAATGATGAACAACTTAACAGGTTGCATGAGTGAAATTTCTCATTAATTAAAAAAAGAACAAAACACTGCCTCACATAAGATATTAATTCCTGGTAGATTAAAGATCTAGTATAGGAGAATATTTTAAAATCAAAATGGGTAAACATAAGAAAATTCACAAATTTGACAAAATAAAATTAAGTATTTGGATTAGCAAAACTAAATTAACTTATTGGAGGAAGGAGAAAAGTGCAACAAATGATAAACATCTAGATAACTGGTATTCCTAATATCCATAATATTCACAAAAGTTTCTTCTCAAGCACTGATTCACTTATTCAGCATACATTTATTGAGAATTTACTTGGTGTCAAATGCTGATAAAGACTCTGGGAATGCATTGTGAATAAGGGAGTCATTTGCCTTCACAAAACCTAGGTAATCGTGGAATAAACTATTCTTACTCTATAAGAGAATAAATCAACGAGTAAACAAATGATTGCAGTTCAATAAGCATTGTGAGATAATCAAAAGTACCTGACATGAAAATTACAGAAGAAAACATAGGACTTTTACTGAAACCAAGGTTACACTACTTGCCACAAGACAGGCCAATAAATTGAGGCAAGTCGTTGGGGCAATTAATAGCGATTTCATTTAGAAAGCCACAGACAGCAAGGATGACAGACTACTATCCCAAAGAACCATGTTACCCAAGTTAGAACTCAGATTTCTTTTATACTAAAAGGGGAGGGGCTGTGGCTGGCTGTTGCAAATTTTTGATGCCTGAATCCTTTCTTCTTGCAGATGTTCATGTAAGTCTGGTCACGGTGATCCTATAAACCTCCAACAAGACAAGACGTTTTTTCTGCAACTTTTTATCTCTATAGGAATAGAAAAGTGTTATACCTTTAAAGGTCAGAGCCTCGAGAATGGACTGTCCTATATATTTCAGGCTATAGGCAACATTTTAGAGAGGTGCAGAGACAACATGACTAAGTACAGGCAACAGAGCACAAGGCTTAAAGATGAAAGAATTGATCTGGGATGGAGCCAAGTTTGTTCTTCTCTATCTGAGAAGGCATTGCAGAAGTAGTGACGATTTAGCTGGGAACAGAAGCATAAAATGAGCCAGTCAGCTGAGAAATGGAGAGGAGAATCTTCAATTGGAATAGCATGTGAAAAGTCTGTGAGGCAATGAAACTTTATTTTCTTTGCTATTATTTTAAGAAATCAAAGAATTAGAGTGAGTTAGAAAAATAATGGCTCAAGTATATGAAAGCAACTATGTGGAGGCAGAGGTTAGACCATACATGCAGTTACCATGTAAGACATGGTTAAAATGTTTGGATTTTACTCAAGTGACTTGGGGAACTATTTAAATATTTTAGGCAAGGCAGTGGTTTTCATGTCATTTATTATCTTAATCTTTACTCCTGTGACAAAATTGAATTAATGGTGTGAAAGATTGGGAACAGGGAAATCAGGTTGAGAAATTGGCAGGGACGTGTGATGTAGGCAAAAGTGATGTCAATGGAGATGTAAGTCAATGCCAAATTCAGGGTATATCTTAATGATTTAATTAGCAAATGTTTTGATAGCTCTAATGTATATTTAGGTACCTAGATTACTGGCTTCAATACAAATTTTGGTTTTAATTGTAATTTTAAATTAGGCTAAAGATATTATCAGAACTTTATAAAATAAAGTGACAGACTTTATTTTGGGGGGCTCCAAAATCACTGCAGATGGTGACTGTAGCCATGAATTTAAAAGACGCTTGCTCCTTGGAAGAAAAGTTATGACCAGCCTAGACAGTTTATTAAAAAGCAGAGACATTACTTTGCTGACAAAGGTCGGTCTAGTCAAAGCTATGGTTTTTCTAGTAGTTGTATATGGATGTGGATAAAGAAAATTGAGCACCAAAGAATTGATGCTTTTGAATTGTGGTGTTGGAGAAGACTCTTGAGAGTCCCTTGGACTGCAAGGAGATTAACCAGTCCATCCTAAAGGAAATCATTCCTGAATATTCATCAGAAGGACTGATGCTGAAGCTGAAACTACAACACTTTGGCCACCTGATGCGAAGAACTGACTCATTGGAAAAGCCCCTGATGCTGGGAAAGATTGAAGGCGGAAGAAGAAGGGGATGACAGAGGATGAGATGGTTGGATGGCATCACCCACTCAATGGACATGAGTTTGAGTAAACTCCAGGAGTTGGTGATGGACAGGGAGGCCTGGCGTGCTGCAGTGCATGGGATCGCAAAGAGTCGAGCATGACTGAGCGATTGAACTGAACTGAACTGAAAGATTAGGCAAATCACATAATAGGAAATATAAATGTTTAATAAGCCTGTAAATGTATCCTCATCCTTACTAGTATTAAAATTTGATAATTAAAGAAAAAACAAAGATGAATATCAAAATATTGATCATATGTAATGCTGGAATGGATGTAAGGAAATGAGCATGCACACATATTGATATTGAGTAGTAAACTGCCTTAACCTCACTGGGAAGTAATTCAGCAAAAAATATTTGATCAAATATATATAACTTAAAAAATTATATTGGATACATAAAAAATTAATCCACAGATATATTCTGCACAAAGATACTTAAAGTAAATTACATTTCTCACAGTATTGTATGCCAAAGGAAAAATAAACATTCTGAATGCTTATCATTAAAGTGTGTTTGAAAACATGATGCTATATTTGTACATGGATTAAACTATGTTTTATAGTACTTCTTCAGTTCAGTTCAGTTCAGTTCAGTCGCTCAGTAGTGTCCGACTCTGCGACCCCATGAATCACAGCACGCCAGGCCTCCCTGTCCATCACCATCTCCCGGAGTTCACTCAGACTCACGTCCATAGAGTCCGTGATGCCATCCAGCCATGTTATCCTCAGTCGTCCCCTTCTCCTCCTGCCCACAATCCCTCCCAGCATCAGAGTCTTTTCCAATGAGTCAGTTCTTCACATGAGGTGGCCAAAGTACTGGAGCTTCAGCTTTAGCATCATTCCTTCCAAAGAAATCCCAGGGTTGATCTCCTTGCAGTCCAAGGGACTCTGAAGAGTCTTCTCCAACACCACACTTCAAAAGCATCAATTCTTCGGCGCTCAGGCTTCTTCATAGTCCAACTCTCACATCCATACATGATCACAGGAAAAGCCATAGCCTTGACTAGACGGACCTCAGTTGGTAAAGTAATGTCTCTGCTTTTGAATATACTATCTAGCTTGGTCATAACTTTTCTTCCAAGGAGTAAGCGTCTTTTAATTTCATGGCTGCAGTCACCATCTGCAGTGATTTTGGAGCCCAAAAAATAAAGTCTGACACTGTTTCTACTGTTTCCCCATCTATTTCCCATGAAGTGATGGGACCAGATGCCATGATCTTCGTTTTCTGAATGTTGATCTTTAAGCCAGGTTTTTCACTCTCATCTTTCACTTTCATCAAGAGGCTTTTTAGCTCCTCTTCACTTTCTGCCATCAGGGTGGTGTCATCTACATATCTGAGGTTATTGATATTTCTCCCAGCAATCTTGATTCCAGCTTGTGTTTCTTCCAGCCCAGCGTTTCTCATGATATACTCTGCATATAAGTTAAATAAGCAGGGTGACAATATACAGCCTTGAAGTACTCCTTTTCCTATTTGGAACCAGTCTGTTGTTCCATGTCCAGTTCTAACTGTTGCTTCCTGACCTGCATACAGATTTCTCAAGAGGCAGGTTAGGTGGTCTGGTATTCCCATCTCTTTCAGAATTTTCCACAGTTTATTGTGATCCACACAGTCAAAGGCTTTGCCACAGTCAATAAAGCAGAAATAGATGTTTCTCTGGAACTCTCTTGCTTTTTCCATGATCCAGCGGATGTTAGGCATGGCCATATGTGTTGGTTTAACCAATTAAATCACAGCTTCTATGTTGGGCTGAAGCCTACGCACAATTTGTGTTTCTTACCCTTCAGAACAGATATAACTTGCTCCAGGAGACTAACACTAACTTAGAGAAGAGACTCGAGCAATTTCAATTTGAAAAAAAAAAAAATAAACCATTTACTTATTTTGTACTGAAAATACTGAAATTTGGGAATGATTTACTACCTATTACTAAAGCATAACCTAGCCAATCATAACTGATAAAAAGTCTTTTTGTACTTAAAACATGTGAAGAAAGAAAGTTTTAGAATAACATGTGTATTAGAATTCTACTTTTGAAAAAATTAGATATGTTATATGTGACAGAAAAAATGTCAACTGGTGACTTCTGGAAAGTAGGAAGTTATGAGCATTAACATTTTCCTGTATACATTGTAGTTTTATTTAAAAGAAGAAGTAATTTTTTCTAAACTTAAAAATACTAAAGAAAAAGTTATCCTGATCAACCAGATGGAAAAAAACTATACTATAATTCTATATTTATTGAAAAGTATTCATTTGGATAAAATGATCAATTAAAGTAAAGAGCAAGTCCAAAGTCAGATCAAATACAACTTAAAAAGTTTATCATTTCAAGACTGTGTGGAAAGAAATATCTACTCAATGAATTTAGTTTATATATTGGTTATACATTTGAAAAGGATTAAGTGAAGTCTATACCTCTTTTTCAGAGAAGGCAATGGCAACGTACTCCAGTACTCTTGCCTGGAAAATCCCATGGATGGAGGAGCTTGGTGGGCTGCAGTCCATAGGGTCGCTAAGAGTCGGACACAACTGAGTGACTTCATTTTCACTTTTCACTCTCATGCATTGGAGAAGGAAATGGAAACCCACCCCAGTGTTTTTGCCCAGAGAATCCCAGGGATGGGGGAGCCTGGTGGGCTGCCATCTATGTGGTCGCACAGAGTCGGACACGACTGAAGCGACTTAGCAGCAGCAGCAGCATACCTCTTTTTAGCAAAATGAATTCCAGATTTATTACAGTTATGAATGTTATAAAATAAATCTTACAGACAAACGGTCTCTGTCTGGTGGATTGGGATGGCCCTCTAACAGTACTATCAAGGCCAGAAAGAGTTATGAATAAATTGGTAGATTCATCTACATAGTCAATCAACCAAATCAGCAATCAATCAATTACAGAATAGGGAAAATATTTGCAAACACGTGTAACAATGCCCAGTAAAAAATGTATATGCCTATCCAATAATATAGCACTTACATTCCTAAGTAAAATTTAGCAGAGATTGAAAGAAAAGCATTTTTTTTGCACTGCTAGGGCATTAGAGACACTCTGGTTGCCCATTTGGGGAGACTGGACTCATACACTGTGATTAATGAACAGCACAGAGTATCTTGCAGAAATCCAAAGTAATCAAGTAGGTATTTACCCAGCAACATGGACTCTTCTATTTAATGCAAACAAACAAATAAACACAGTACTGAATTAGCAAATTTTAAAACAGAATGAAATGTGAGTCATATAAAATTTATGGAAACTATCTTTACAAGTGCTCGAAAGGACAACATTCAGAAACACAAACAAACAAAAAATAGTACATTAAGTGCTTTAGAATGGATGTCCTTGTGGGAGGAGATGGAAAATAAAACAAAGGGAATGGAATATATAAATAAACATAAAACCAAAACAAAGGAACGAAACAGAACCACACTTTACAGAGACCAATGATGACAATGCACCATACCATTAATGAATATAATTATCTCAGTGCACTCAAAGTTCGAGAAATTTATCATCAGTATTTTAAAAATAGGCTATGGCATGAACGCATAAATGAACAGCTAAGAAATACAAATATTAAGTATATGAATAAAGTTTATTTTTACTATCAATTAAATAATTACAGATTAATATAAATACTGTTATATGTACATTTATTGACTAGTCCATTGAGAAATGTGATACCAAGTAGGAAGTATCATTCATAACCATTGCCAATAGAATTAGACAAGGGTAGAAACTTTCTAGACCATTCAGACAAGGATCAAGCAATACTTCAACAAAAATGTTTATTATAACATTCTTCATTAAAATTAACAGCTAGGGAAGAAATATATAACCCTTAAGGATTGAATTATATAAGTGCTTTATCCAACAGTGGAGTACTATATAGGCAATTAGAATTAGTGATTTAGAGGCATTTTTCTGTTCTCCGCCTTTTTTTAATCTTTCTATGATTGATATGAGTTATTTTTTATAAAACATATAAATAATAAAAATAGGATAAAATTAATTTGGAGCAACTTCAGAAATTAAATTCCTGTAGAAGAAAAGCTCTACTGTTTATATTCTGTTCTCTGACAAATAAAATTAGAATTTTAATGCATTTTAGTTTGCTTCTTCTCACATAGAAATGCAAGTGGTCTTGATTACCCTGTAACTTCATGCATTTACTTCCCAAAATTAGGAAAGTTTTGTGCTTGCTATTAAAACTCTACATGTACACTTACAATATAGCTAAGAGGGAAAAATACTTAGATTTTTACAGTAATATTTTTAAATACTTTTTAAAAATATTTTTTAAAAATACTTAGATTTTTACAGTAATATTTTTTAAAATATGTGCTAAACAAAAAAGTTTATTGAACAGGAAATGGCATAAAAAGGTGTTTTCCCTCATTAATTGATAAAATGTAAAATGAAATCATTGCAAATGATATATTTCATGTGATTTCTTGGTTTGTGGGTAAATAGTAAAATTTATGGACAGCATTTTTTAAATTAAGACTATTTTTTAATGCCATTTTAATGCTTTTTTTTCACACCAACTTTTCAGTTGGTGTGAAAGATGTATGACTCCATTAAGAAGGGATAATCAAGCATTACTTTGGGTCCCCATAGGCTTCTAGAAGATAGTAAACACTTTGATGTCTGTTGAAGATGAGAAAACAGGAGACTCAAAAAGGCAAGTTCAGCAACTTTTATTTATTTAACCTCATTCATTAATTATTTATTGAGCACTTCCTATGTGCCAGTATTCTGAAAAAAAAGAAAAAAAGACTTGATTTTTTTAGAGCAGGTTGAGGTTCAGAGCAAAATTGACTGGAAGGTTCAGAGATTCCCCATTATCACCCTGTCTCACATACACACAGCTCCTCCATTTTCAAATTTCCCCTCCAGAGTGGTACATTTGCTACAATTGTTGAGCCTACATTAACACATCATAATCACACAAAGTCAATAGCTTACATTACAGTTCATTCTTGATGCAGTTCATTCTATGGATTTGGAAAAATACATAATGACATGTATCCATCATTATAATACTGTACTGAGTATTTTAACTGCCCTGAAAATCCTCTGTGCTGCACCTATTCATCTCTCCTCACCAATAGCCCATGGCAACCACAGATCTTTTTTTGTTGTTTTCATAGTTTTTCCAAAATTTTATATGGTTGGAATTATACAATATGTATCGTCTTTAGGTTAACTTACAAAATTTTTTCCAAAATTTTCCAAAATTTTATATGGTTGGAATTATACAATAAGCAACCTCTTTAGCTTAGCTTCTTTCACTTAGAAATATTTTCTTATGGTTCCTCCCTATCTTTCCATGACTTGATAGCTCACTTCTTTTTAGTGTTGGCTTCCCTGGTGGTTTAGACAGTAAAGAATCTGCCTGCAATGCAGGAGACGTGGGTTTAATCCCCGGGTCGGGAAGATCCCCTGGAGAAGAGAGTGGCAACCCACTCCAGTCTTCTTGCCTGGAGAATTCCATGGACAGAGGAGCCTGGCAGGCTACAGTCCTTGTGGTCACAAACAGTTGGATTCAACTCAGCAACTAACACTTTCACTTTTTTCATTTTCAATATTGAGTCCCTTGTCTGTTTATTTTTCCATTCACTTACTGAAAGACATCCTGGTGGCTTCCATGTTTTGGCAATTGTGAATAAAGCTGCTATAAACATCCAGCTGTGGGGTTTTGTGTGAACATTAGTTTTTAACTCCTTTGGGTAAATACCAAGGAGTGCAATTATTTTTTTAAGCACAGAAACTTTCCAAGTTAATCAGATGTTTTGAATATGTAATATTAAACTTGTCACACTCTAATAGCTTTTAATTCTTATGATATGGAAAAAGTAGTTATACTTTGAGATGAATGCTGACAGTTACCTTGCTCAACTGTATTGGCCAATGAAGTTGTCAGAGATAAGAAAAATTTGCCCTTCATGTCATCTGTCCACACAAACCTCTATTTCCCTCTATGTCATTCTCCTTTCCTGTTGTCAGACTTACTTTTAAACAAGATGTTTGCATTCTTTCCATGGACACGCTTATCCACAAAGATGTAGATAATTAAAATAACAGTACAAAAGAGACCCAGAGGTAGTAGGTCTTAGCTGTGTACAGTGAGGACTCTTGAGAGACTAAGGGTAGAGTGGTCTTATCCTGCCAAAAAATTTTCTTACTTCTTGTTTCCTCTGCAGCTATGGAGATGAAGAATCTACTCTTTTATTTGTGGTCTGATGACAGTTTAAAGTTTTACTGAGGATGTGGTCAGGCAATGGTAATCTGCAACCCACACACAAAACATAGCACTAAAATCTTTATAATTAACTACGTATGATTTAGCAGGGTCATTTAGAAAGATGATTCATCAGCAGTAGGTGTAAACTGGTTCACTAAACCTAAAGCTTAAGGGGAAGAAGAGATGGAACAGTTTCTTGATTCTACTTTAGGCTATTAGCCAGGTGATTCAGAGTCCTTAAGAGCTCTGATTCAGTCATCATTTCTCATCACTGATAGCAGAGTGATGCTAGAGTTTTATGCCAAAAAACTTATCGTTCCACACTTCAGTTATGTAAATCTCTGAAATAAACCTCTAACAGTGTATATGATTATGCTACTTGTAAGCCTATATTCCAAAGCACTAATATTTTTCTTCATTCTTCTTTATATTTGATACGTGAATTATTTGTGTATAGGATTTTCTTTTCCCAGTGTGACTGTGCATGTTGGAAAAACTGTGTGATGGGCACTGCTTTCCTTCGGTGCCTTTCCATTCTTTTCTAGACTGGTCATGCTAGGTCTTCTTATGCTATCTGATCCATGGCTGCTCAGAGAATTCTGTTATAACAGCCACACTCTCTAAATAGCCCTTAGCTTCTATAAAAATCTTTACGTTTTCCCCTTTAAACTCTACTTCCATCAAGCTGCCAACTAAAAAGTATCTGGAAAAAAAAAACCTCACCCTCTTAAATAGTTAATAACAGCTCACTGGAGTTCAGTGTTATTCTGTTTAAGAGAACTTGCATCATAAAAGGAAATGGATCCTTGATTTGAGGCAGTGTTCCACAACTAAGGGCAGTAGAATCTCTTGGAATGAATTTTTCCAAATGCAGGTTTCCAGGGTACCAGACATGTATGCTTTAAACAACTTCCTGAGATTGATGTTACGGAATAAGAATGATCTGCCTGGAGTAAACACCATGCTCAGCTTAGGAGTTATGGTTCAAGCAAGGGGCTTTTTGGATCCCTTAATTATTTTATACCACAACCTCTAGAGAGATTTTTGTATCCAAGGTATTATATGAATGCTATAATTTGGCCTTGTGCCAAATATCAAGAAGCATAAAATCAAATAATGAGCATTATACATTCATTACAACCTCTAAGATACATTATACTCTTGGTCAACTCAAGATCAAGTTTTAGAAAATCTGTTGACTTTATATTGAAAGATAACTATTAATATACCTCTTATTTAGAGGAAATTATATTCCCTTCATCAGCAAGGTGATACTCTTTAATACCACTGTTTGTCCACATAGTCCAGCAGTCAGCGGTTTACTATTTTTATCAGTTTATTAGTTTAAAGCTTTCTGTTGTATTTTTTCATTCCAAAAGTAATATGTGTTTGCAATAGCAAATTTAATAAATGCAATGGAATAATTTCCTTTGTTTATCTTACTATTATTAACATTTTAATGATGATCCCTTCATTCATTTATATATTCATCCATCCTTTCTGTAAATGTTCCAAGAGCTGCTGGAAGGCCTATGGATACATCTGTGAACAAGATACATAAATCCCAAATACTCAAGAAAGCAGTAGTAGTGAAGGAGAGCAGATAACAATGAAACACATAAGTTCTATGAAAAAAGAGAAACCTGATTAATGTGGCTAAGAAGATATAGAAAGGAACTGCAGCTCTAGATTGGATGGTAAGGGAAGACATTCCCCAGGAGGTACTTTTGAGCTGATATCTGAATGTTAAGAAGGCGCTCACTCTGAGAGTTCTGGTGACTTAACACCCAGACAGATCTGGCAACACAGAAGACTTTTAGATGGGAATAAACCTGGCACATCTGAGGAACAGAAGGTCAATTAGACTGGAGTGTGGTGAAAGATATGCAGATTGAGGCAGGAGAAGCAATTAGGGTTAACACATGTGAAGCTGCACTGTCCTATATGGAAGCCACTAAGCACCATGTAACTAGTGAGCACTTGAATCAGAGGTGGTCTGAACTGAGATGGTCCGGTTTTCTCTAGAGAGCGGTTCCCAGTCCCCACAAAGCCTGGAAGCTATAGCTATCTGACAACAGGAGGCTGAGGTGGAGCTGGGGATCTAACTGCTGCTTCTGTAAACTTCTAGGCCACCCCAGGCTTCCACTCCATCCACATATATAGTCCTTTCTATAGTCAAGGCACCTTAGCTGATAAATCTTTCCAGTATTCTTAAGAACAAAATCTACCTCCTTCTCATTGGTAACCCACTTTGTAGATACATGTATTTGACCTTTCTCTACTTTGTTAAGTAATTTAACTCCTAGTTTTTCTTTTCATCTTCATATATTGTAATTCAGAATTATAGATGTCTTCTAGTTTAATGAGAAATTAATGTTTCTACTTCCTTGCAGAGGCCCAACACTGCTGAGCCGCTAACATTGCTGTCTGTTTACATATGATTACATATGTGTACAGATGATTATGACAATGGAGTTATTTTTAACAATCAAGATTCTTGAACATATTGCCTTTTAGAAACTCTAAATTAATAGCAATATTTACAGTTTCTGTACTTCCATATCTATGCTGAGTATTATCTTTTATTCTAAATATTAATCAAAACATAGTATGGAAAGGATAGCATCCTGTTCAAATTCTCATCACAATAGGGTTATTGTTTTCTGGGGAGAAAAAAGGAAAAAAAATCCTTCAGGAACAGAATGGAAGGCAACTAATTCTGCTTTTCTAGTGAAACAGAAGGGACTTCATAAAGGAACTAATATTTCACCTATATCTTGAAATATTTGCCCACCTTTTTAAAAGGTGTTTAAAGAGGGGATTATAAATCACAAGCGAATGGAGGGAAAGAGGAGACCAACATATTCAGAGAATAATGAGATATTCTGGAAGAAAAAAGAGATAATATATGAGAAAGGATTTTGAGAAAAGTAAAAAGCTTCCATAAATTCAAGGAAGCATTATTTTTATTGATATCAATTCCATCTTCTTCCTAGAGTTTCATGTCTCCTCAGTGAATAAAATATATGCTTAATGGTCTAGTTTACAAGGAACCCACAAATCTTCTTCAAGAGAGCCCTAGAAGAGATTCAATTCCAATTTCATAAGAATTATTACTTGATAAAAAAAATTCATAAAATAGTCTTTTGATTTTTTAATGGCTATTGTCACTGGTTGATAATGCATCATGCAAACGTCCCTGAGTCCAGCTGATTTCCGCTCACTGGTGGTGGCCAGTTCCCAGCATGCTGCTGATAGCCAATATCTGCTTTTTAAATTTTATTTATTTTTGGCTGCTCTGGGTCTTTGTTGCTGCACACAGGCTTTCTCTAGTTGTGGCAAGCAGAGGCTCTCTCTAGTTGTGGTGTGCAGGCTTCTCATTGTAGTCGCTTTTCTTGGTGTGCGCTCTGGACTCTACAGCGCAGGCTCGGTAGTTGTGGTTTGGGTCTAGTTGCCCCACGGTATGTGTAATCTTCCCGGACCTGGGATCGAACTTGCATCCCCTGCATTGGCAGGCGGATTCTTAACACTGGACCACGACGAAAGTCCAATGGGCAACATCTTGAGTGCCCCCTCTGCTTTGTGGTTCCAAGGTCTTCTAATCCACAGGAGGCCATTTAGCTACAAGCTGGCTCAAGCTACGAAAGTAGGAGGGTTCATCTCCTGGGAGGAGTCTTCCGCAAGCCAGAGACAGGAGTCTCGATAAATGCTCCAGCCTCCCTGTCTTCTGCGGCTGTGGTGCTAAGGCAGGTTCTACACAGTTCCTCACCATGTGCTATGTCACTTCATTTGTGTCCAACTCTTTGTAATACCAAGGATTTTACCCCACCCGGCTCCTCTGTCCATAGGATTCTCCAGGCAAGAAAACTGCAGTGGGTACCCATGCTCTCCTCCAGGGACCGAAACTCACTTGCTCGCAGCGGCAACCGATCATGAAAACATAGAGTTGACTCTTTTTCCTGCTTTCTTTTTTTGTACACTTTAAATTCTGCTTGAAATTTCCTCTGGGATAATTTACCTATACTCATTTTCTTTTCACAAGTTGGGCCTTTGGGGAAATCAAAATAAAACATATACTTAACAAATTATGTGTCTCTACTGTTTACCTATTTCTATTAACTGCATAATTTGGAAGCATCTAGCCTTTCTCTCTTTTTATCTAAGACTGAAGAATAGTTTAAAATTATGGACTTTTTTTCAACTTATTGGCATTGATTACATTGATATATTTAGAAAAGAGATTCATCAGTGATAAAGGAAGAACACTGACGTAAGAACCAGAAAACCCATAATTTATTCCAAGATTTAGTATCAGGCAATGGGTATAAAAATCATCTTTATCACTCTAAAACTTCAATTTCCTTGTTTATTAAAATGAAGGTGATGTAGAAGGTTATCCAAGGCACTAGTATTATGATTCCATGAAATTATAGACACAGGCCTGCTTTAGACAAAGCTGTCAATTGAGCATGTTGCCAGGTGGTGAATTGGTCATGATTTGGAGGCTCACCTGCAACTGCACAATGCCTGGAGCAACTTCTCACCAGCCTCCAACCCCAATCTGTCCCTTACTTGGATAGTTCCTCACATTTCAATTGCCCATGGTCTTAAATATGCATAATATTTAATTTATGTAAATAATCTGCTTCTACAGAATATAACAAAATAAACTATGTAAACAGGAAATTCATCAAGGAAGACAAACCCACGAATCCCATGCTAATCCCAGGTTCTTTCTCTTTCTTAATCAACCCTCTTAGGTAACACACATGAATGTAAGCAACACTCTCCCTGCATGTCACCTGGCTTTGTGTTGGCACTCAATCTTGACTCTAAAGGTGAAGTTTCTAGACAGAAGGGAAGTGGATACCCAGTGGTAGGTGGAGCCTGGAGGCAGGAAAGGCTTTACTGCACTTTGCAAATCATCCTATGTAACTGGTTGCCAATTTAACTACCTTGAAGACTGGCTCTGTCAGAAGGTATTACAAGGAGCAAGTAAAATAGTCTCTTTGTTCTGAGTCTAGACATGCTGAAAGGAAATTCCTGTTCACAGCAGGTGATTAAACAAGCTTTATTAGAGGCCATTACATGGAGTCACCGATGC
This sequence comes from Capricornis sumatraensis, assembly GCF_032405125.1. Taxonomy (NCBI): domain Eukaryota; kingdom Metazoa; phylum Chordata; class Mammalia; order Artiodactyla; family Bovidae; genus Capricornis; species Capricornis sumatraensis. Next base: position 32,877,784 of record NC_091078.1, on the reverse strand, counting down.
TGCTTCGTTGTAATAAAATGGTTCATTTTCCCATTTTCTCATTCTTTAAATTTCAAAAAGAATTTAATTAGATTTACCAACAATTTGATAACTCCAAACTGGCTGCCAGGATCTTATAAGAGTACTTTGATAACTTGGTCTCTTAAAGTAGTAAAGCTCAAACATATTAACCAAATTCTCCCTCAAATAGAGCAGAATGGAGTTACATCTTGGGACGACCATGCAGTTTCAGGGATGACCATGAAGCTCAAAGTTTCTAGCAACATGCATGATAAATCTCCAAAGCTTTCTCCTTCACCTTAAAAATTCATATGAATTGAATTTGCCTTCAATTTAGTAGTAAATCTCAACTTAAATTAATTTCAATATAATGTATGAAGTTATTTACTAACTACCCCCATCAGAATGTTTAAGGAAGAATAATTTGGATTTTATGCTTTACTCTTACATGATTTATGAGGATGAAATAGAAATATGTCTCTTTCTTCTCATGACACCTCTAAACTGTTCCTGTATCATATATTCAAGCTGAATTCATTATGAAGCATTTTTGGCACATCTGAAATCCTACATCATGTCTAAATATGAAATTCAAATGTCAGCTCCATTATCCTTGCAAGAGAAACATAAAGATCAAAATTAATTGTCTACCAAGTCAAACTAGAAGGGGATATTATGGCTTTAGTGCCTTTATGCTTCAGAATGTGTGGGTTTAGCATGATGGCTGCACCAGCTGAATGTCCAGAAATTACTTTTTGCTGCTGGCAACTGACCTACCACAGTATCTAGGGCAGGTTCAAAGTGAGTACACCGTGCTCAACAGAAACATTCATTTTCTCCCTGTATTCTTATTTTTTAATCTCACGAACTCATCCTTGTTCTTTCCTGTCCTTCCTTTCACTTTACAAACCCATCACTGCCCACCTCAGAGCACTTTTTTGTATATTTTCTCCACCCCATAATCTCCTGTATGGTAGATACCGTTCTTTTGTTACATTAGACAAAGGCAGAAATAGTCTTCCTCTGACTCCTTTAGCCACTCTCTTTGTATTTTGTATTAATGAGATCACTATATTTCCTTGCCTAATCAATTATTACTCTGCTATACATAAATCCAGTAAGTTTGATGGCAAAAATCTGCCAAGTGCTTTGGATGTCACAGAATGGAAACCTCTATATAAATGTCTTCTGTGATTTCTATTACATGAAGACACTTTAGGGTATGTTTTATTGGCCCATTAATAAATGACTAGAGTGGTAAAGATATCTGGCTAGAAGCCTCGTTTCTTGCAAGCACAAAATATGTGGGTTAATGGAGCAATTACACATACTTTCATATCCTAAGGCTGTAATAATATTAGGAAAAGTAAGTGAACTATTAAAAATGAAAGATAACTGTAAATACAGAAAAAGAACCAGAAGCTTAACTTTTTAAAAAGTGATAAGGAAATACATGACACAATTTCAAACAGTAAGCAATCCATACAGCACCAGATAAATTGGTATATTTACATCTTTTCCTGTCCAGAGAGGTATCCTGTTTTACTGAAGTGAATGGAATATAAAGTGGATAAATAATCCTACGAAAGAAGCAAACAGTAAGGCGGCAGCAGGTCCAAGAGGAATAGTGTTCAAAAAGCATTCTAAGAAATGTTAACAGTTACATGATTATGGGGTATCGATATAATAAGGCTCTTTTGAAGATATGATAGAGACAATGTAACAGCTTGTGAAATGAAGTGCAAGGGCTAAGAAAGAACATTATCAGTGCCAGACTCAACATTGGTCATTTTTGTATTCCTAACATAATGTGTATTTGTGCTAGGTAGTGCTTGATCAATAACTGGAAAGATTCAGTTTACTAGGTAACTTCTTGACAAACCAATTTGAAAGATAATGTTTAGAAGATTTACCCACTCAGATATCAATAGAATATGCATCCTTCCAGGACTCTCACTTTTCTTCTTGAACTTTCTTCTTCTTCTATCCAGCCTGTTTCTGAGATATCTATATCCCCAGCTTCCCTGCCACCCTAATTCCCTTGTATTCTAACACTTCCACCATCCAGGCTGAGGTTTGCTACAAATAACAGCTTAGCCATAAACTCTTGTGGCATTAAAAGTGTTGGCATTTGGCAGAAACCAACAAAATTCTGTAAAGCAATTATCGTTCAATTAAGAAATAAATTAAAAAAAATTTTAAAGTTAGTTGAGACCTCAGGTTAACATGTAAAAATTTAACTTTTTTTTTTTTGCTTCTTCTTTCAATTCCCTCAATGACATTTCAAAGATCTCTCTTCCTTATCTCTCTCCTTACACTCTCTATTTAAATTTTCTCCTCCACTCTACAAAAAATCATTTGCCCCCTAACTCATGAGTTCTACTTAGTTAGCCATTAGGCATAATGTCTTACCATATTTGTCCCCACCTATTACAAATTGTTTACATGTGTAAATCTTGGCTGAAAGTCACTTTTAGAAGAGCTTTATGTCCAAAAGAATCACAACTTTTACATCAAGTGCACTGAAGAGTAATGAAAGCCTATGTGTTGAATTTCCCGAGTAAATACTAACATAATTATTCAAAGAGCAAGATGTCATAAAATATCCCCAAATTTCACCTCAAACTCATGTCCATTGAGTTGGTGATGCCATCCAACCATCTCATCCTCTATCATCCTCTTTTCCTCCTGGCTTCAATCTTTCCCTTTCAATAGTAATTAGGGAAACACAAATTAAAACCACCATAAAATATCACTATATAGGTATTTGGCTAAAAGTAAGCAAGAGAATTCCAGAAAAACGTCTATTTGTGCTTTATTGACTATCCCAAAGCCTTTGACTGTGTGAATCAAAAGAAACTGTGGAAAATTCTGAAAGAGATGGGAATACCAGACCACCTGACCTGCCTCTTGAGAAATCTGTATGCAGGTCAGGAAGCAACAGTTAGAACTGGACATGGAATAACAGACTGGTTCCATATAGGAAAAGGAATACATCAAGGCTGTATATTGTCACCCTGCTTATTTAACTTATATGCAGAGTATATCATGAGAAACACTGGACTGGAAGAAACACAAGCTGGAATCAAGATTGCTGGGAGAAATATCAATAACCTCAGATATGCAGATGACACCACCCTTATGGCAGAAAGTGAAGAGGAACTAAAAAGCCTCTTGATGAAAGTGAAAGAGGAGAGTGAAAAAGTTGGCTTAAAGATCAACTTTCAGAAAACGAAGATCATGGCATCTGGTTCAATCACTTCATGGGAAATAGATGGGAAAACAGTGTCAGACTTTATTTTTTGGGGTTCCAAAATCACTGCAGATCATGACTGCAGCCATGAAATTAAAGGACGCTTACTCCTTGGAAGAAAAGTTATGACCAACCTAGATAGCATATTCAAAAGCAGAGACATTACTTTGCCGACTAAGGTCCATCTAGTCAAGACTATGGTGTTTCCAGTAGTCCTGTATGGATGTGAGAGTTGGACTGTGAAGAAAGCTGAGCACCAAAGAATTGATGCTTTTGAAGTGTGGTGTTGGAGAAGACTCTTGAGAGTTCCTTGGACTGCAAGGAGATCCAACCTGTCCATTCTGAAGGAGATCAGCCCTGGGATTTCTTTGGAAGGAATGATGCTAAAGCTGAAACTCCAGTACTTTGGCCACCTCATGTGAAGAGTTGACTCATTGGAAAAGACCCTGATGCTGGGAGGGATTGGTGCCAGGAGGAGAAGGGGGCGACAGAGGATGAGATGGCTGGATGGCATCACTGACTCAATGGACGTGAGTCTGAGTGAACTCCGGGAGTTGGTGATGAATAGTGAGGCCTTGCGTGCTGCAGTTCATGGGGTTGCAAAGAGTCATACACGACTGAGCAACTGAACTGAACTGAACTGAAAACAATGGATCATATCAAGTATTGGTGAGAATATGGAGGGACTGGAACTTTCATTCATTGCTGCTAGCAACATAAAATGGTACAGTTTGGTAGTTTCTTTAAAAAATTAACATAAACTTTATATGATGAAGCCATTCAACACCTTGGTATTAACCTCAGAGAAATGAAAGTACATATCCAGAGAAGATTTACACAGAAATGTTCATAGAATCTTTACGTGTAATATTCTAAACCCAAATGTTCACTAACAGGTGAGTGGATAAACCAATTGTGATACTCAGCACTAAAAAAATAAATTAACCACTAGTAATAATTACCATATGAACAAATCGAAAGAGAATATGCTAAATGAAATAAGCCAATCCAAAAAGAAAGTATGCATTAGCTCATTCATATAAAAGTTTAGAAAATAAAAACTAATCTATAGTGACAAAAAGCAAATTAGTAGTTGCCTGGGGTATGATAAGGAGAGGTGGGAGTGACAGGTTACAAAGGGCCAGAAGAAAACTTTTGAGGGACTATGTGTATTCATTAAATTGGGGTTATAATGTTACCTGTATGCATATAAACATTCCTGTGTTTTCCCTTTACTCTCAAAATACAATCGTACTCACAACACTCTTGACACCAGATAAGTGACTTGTCCACATGTTGAGCAGTTCTACAGCACTAGCTGAGTGTACCACATTTCAGTGCAGTCCTGACATTATCCACTTGCAGATAGCATCAGATTCCACAGGTTAAGGGGTTTTCCAGGTGGCGCTAGTGGTAAAGAACCTGTCTCTCAATGCAAGAAATGTATGAGATGAGGGTTCGATCCCTGTGTTGGGAAGATTCACCTGGAGGAGGGCATGGCAACCCACTCCAGTATTTTTGCCTGAAGAATCCCATGGACAGAGAAGCCTGGTGGGCTACAGTCTAGGGAGTGGCAAAGAGTCAGACACAACTGAAGCTACTGAGCATACATGCCCGTGGGTTAAGGACTTAGTTAAACATGACTGCTCCTACTTCAGATGCTAATCACAAATCCCAGGTTGTCACATGTGCTTCTGATCAATGGGCTAAAAGTAGAGATGACCCTTCTTTTGGTTCAATAATTTGCTTAGGTAGCTAAGGGAAACATTGAGTTACATTTATTGGTTTATTGTAAAGAATATAATAAAGATGTAAGATAAATGATAGCAGCCATATAAAGAGATGCATGGGGCAAGGGATGTGGGAAAGGGTATAGATCTTCCATTCCCACTCTGGGTGCCACTTTCTCAGCACTCTAGGTGTTCACCAATCCAGAAGCTCTCCAAGCCTATAATATTGGGATTTTTATGGAGGTATTATCATGTAAGCATGATTGCTTATAACTCCCCTTTTAGCCCCTCTCCTCTCTCTGGAGAATGGGAGGGAAGTCTACTAAAAGTTCCAAGCTTCTAATCACAGTCTTGGTCTTTCTGGCAACCAACCCCTAACTAGAGGCCTACTGAGAGCTGCCTCATTAGAACAAAAAATAGTCCTATCACCCAGGACACTCCAAGAATTTAAGAGTGCACTGTCAGGAAACATGGTTAAAAAACAAATTTTAGAATGAAAGATGCTCCCAGTGCTTTTATCACTTAGGAAGTTGCAAGTGTTTTAGGAGTCTATGCCAGGAACTGGGGGAGATATATATATATATCCTATAGCTCATTACATATATCCTATTTTCCCATTATATATATTATATATATAATATCTAACTCACTATAATATTATTTATATACACATGCATCAAAACATCCAGTTTTGCACTTTTATATGTACATTTTATTGTAAGTCAGTTATCTCTCAGTAAATATATTAACATTTTCATACACTTGCTTTCCTATTTACTTCTTAACCGATTAAAATTTGGTTTCTGTTCCTCTCACTTTAGAGAAACAACTTCACCAAGATCTTCACTGGTATTTGAGTTGCTATCTATTTTATCTGAGCTTTCTTGTACTTTTGATAATTGTGGTAAGTCCCACTTCTTGGATTCCTTTACTCCACTGGCTTCTGTGACACTGGTGTTTTCTAGTAGTCCTCATACATTTCTGAGAGTTCTCTTTCTTTTATATGTATTCCTTTTTCCCTCCTAATTTCTAAACTGTGGTTGTGTCCCAGGATTTCACTGACATCTCAATCTAAATATTATTCCTGAATATTTTCCTGTCTTATGGATGCAGGCCATCCACATTGAGCTTCAGTGTATTATTTCCAAATGCTTCATGGACATCTCCACTTTTATTTCCCATAGAATAGTGAACACAGCAAACGAAACACTGAAATCACCATCAGCACTCTTAAAAAAATACTGTTCATTTGGCTGTGTTGGGTCTTGGTTGCAGCATGCAGGATGTTTTTTAGCTGTGGCATGTGAACTCCTGGTTGCTGCATGTGGGATCTAGTTTCCTGGCCAGGGATCAAACCCAGGCCTCGTGCATTGGGAGCGTGGACTCAGCCACTGAACCACCAGGGAAGTCTCACCATCAACACCCTTAAATAAAGGCATCCTCCAAAACTCACTGCCTGGATTTTAAATATCATAGCTCACCTATCACTAAGCAATCACTCTTGCATTATCCTCTTAAATCACCGACTCATTCTTTCTTCACATGTTGACTGCCATTTCACTCTTCAGTTGTGATGCTTTGTTAACCACAAGATGAAATGCAAACACCTTATAGGAGTAACCAAGACACAAAAATCTTCAAAAGTCTGGCCTTATCTGTCTTGTTAGCAAACACCTGCATTTACCTTCTGCCAAAACCAGTCTGCTCTGACAATACCAAACAGCTTTTAGATCGCCATACACACTGCTACATATTGCTAGCATGTCCCGATTCCCACTGTCCTTCCTGCCTGAAATGCTCTTTCTTATTCTATTTTTTTCTGGATAACTTGTGCTTGTCTGTTCAGATTTAGAAGAAGCTTTAACTACCTTAGGAAGCCTTGCTTTATCACTCATCGACTCAGTCACACCACAATTACTCCTGCTATCTCCAGAGCCTTTATCAGTTCTCTCCAAATACCATGGTTTGATCTCAATCACTCCACTAATTACCAAAAATATTTAATGTCATTCTCTTCCGAATATACAATATGTCTCAGGTAATACAATAGTAACTTTACAAACAATTATTCCTCTCAACATTCCTTTAAATGAAATATCTCCATTTTAGGGTATAATTTAAGAAATTGAGATATAAAGAGATTAAGTAGCTTAACCAGTTATTAATGGGGAGGTATGGGATTTGAACTCATCTCTGTAACTATGGGACTATCAGCTCTTAATCACCACTATGACCAATTTTGTTCTCTTTCCCTCTCTCTCTTTCAGCAGAAATTGTGTTCACTTCAGAATCCCTAAGAATAGGACCTGGCACAGCTGACATCTGACAAATATCTATCCATTGAATAAAATAATTTTGACATCTAAATAATCTTATTTCTACTGCATCAAAGTAAAACAAAAAATAATAACTTTTTGTAGGAACAATTCTGAAAATTCATCTGCTCCAATTTGTGCAAATTTTTATGCCAAGAAAATAAATGTCTGGTAAATTTCATTCTCCAATGACCCTATTAATTCCTCAGTCTTAAAAGTGGAACAAATATGGATCTGAATATCATGATATTATTTTTAAAAATCCCAAATAAAACACATTCTATAACTGGCAAGAGCCCGATAATATAATGTCTGTGGTAAAACTCATTTTACATATATTAGAAGACTGAGCTGGTTATAGAATTTTGAATGCATACAGAAAAAAATAAAACTTGAGAAATGAAATATTTGTTGAAATTTTGGTAAAGGCTTAATACCTAAATGTCCTTAGGAATAACTTAATGATGTGCCAAACTAAAGGAAGTTAAAGAAAACTCTTGAGTCAATATGAAGAAATGATGTAGGGTGAGTTCTCATGCCAAGAGTACTTGTGAATCCTGAAGTGGTATGCCTTAATGAGCTCCGAGAGTTCAGAGATAAGGCATTGAGTCCGTGGGTTTGTGTACTTTGTATTATCTTCCGTTTGAAGGAAGTTTAATTTTAACATGCATTAAAAGCAGACAAATTATATGTAGCCATAGGAAATATAATAGATACATTTGTTCAAAGCATACCCAGTCCTTTGTAGAAGACACAAATACAGAGGTAAAAAATAGTCAGCTAATAAAAGTTGTTTGTTTTTAAGTCAGGTTGCCGGTATCAGTGAAGGTGCCACAACTTCTGAGAATCTTTGAAGATTTTTTGCTTTTTCTCAGTTAATTTGCATTCTCATTTATTCATTTTGAATAATTTTTATAAAGTTTTGACTAAGTTCAGGGGTATGTAAGTGAATAAAATTTATTTTCTACCTACAAGTGCCCTATAGTTAAGATGAAAAGAGCCTTAAGTACCTGATATTGCCATGTTCTTCACCTAAGTGTTAGATACGGCTTGTTTAGGATGGTATAGAGATGTATATATAGCAATACAATCAGTTATACAGGTTAATTCACTTTATAAATAGGGTGATATGGGCAATGATGTAGATTGCAGCAGAATTATGAAGGGATAAGTACAGTGTTCTGTGTCAGAGACTGCCTTACAGCTAGAAGCAGGTGAAAACAAAAGTCACTCGGGTGTGTCCAACTTTTTGTGATCCCATGGACTATAGCCCACCAGGCTCCTCTGTCCATGGAATTCTCCAGGCAAGAATACTGGAGTGGGTAGCCATTCCCTTCTCCAGGGACTCTTCCCAACCAGGGATCAAACCCAGCTTTCCTGCACTGCAGGCAGATTCTTTACCATCCGAGTCACCAAGGAGGCTAGAAATAGATAATACTTCTAAATATGGTATATATGAATCCTAAGAGAAGAGGACACATGTTGCAGAGATTGTTAAGTGTTTTTATCTGAGATTCATTTTCCCTTTCTTGTTTACAAAATTACAATTACATTCTAAGCAAAGGTTCATGGTCCATAACCTCCTTTGCAAATGGAATTGCTAATGATAAACAAAGGGGCAGATACTGGATGGGTTTTCTTGACCTTAAAGTGGACTATCCCAGGCTAAAGATGATCCTTTTATCTTCCCTCCTCTTCACTCCCTCCTTTTCCTTGCTTTCAGCACAGACATCATTATGAGAACTCCAGCAACCACTGTGTAGACCATGAAGAGATGTTGATGAAAGCTCCAGATTTCTAATGAAGCAGAAAGCTAGAGGGAATATGCCTTCCCAAAGATTGTGATGCTGTCATGCTTCTAGTATTTTTTTTTTTAAGAGTAACATAAGTAAGTCTCAGTTCTTTCTAATGGTGAGGTTAATTTGAAGCTTTATTTTTATATGGATCAAATTTAATTTAAAAAGCACCTATAAAGAAATAGAATTAAAAATACTCAGCTAGTAAGTTCAGATAAGAGTCAGGAAATTGATCTGAACACAGGAGAACCTAAGACACCACTACTATCACTAAAAAGTATTAACACCACTTCTCCCCTATGTAATTATACTTTTCAGCCTCCCCTACAGAACCATAACTCTTCATTAAGGATGGCTTAGGACTTGTTGAATACATCAGCTTTCAAATGTAGCTCTCTGTTATCGATGTCTATAACTATCAAGCTGACTTTTCCAAGGAGAACAACTAAAAATTGCAGATATATTTTTTTTAATCAAAGGTATAAAACTACTGTTAGTGCAACCTGGATTCAGGGATGAACATCTCAAAGAAGCAGAAAGCACATTTGGGTGAGCCTGGGGATTCACTGCTTTTCCCTTAGAGACATTTGTGTCTATGAGCCAGAAGGCTGATTTTGGTTTGCAACTTCCGGGTTCCTGAGGTGAAATTGAAGCTGGCCCCCTTACACCAAGGGCAAGCAGAGGCTGAAGAAAGAGGCAAACCACTCCAGATTGGCAGGTAGCAGATTTAATAAACCAGGGAACTTACATACAAGGCTTGTCTTGGGCAGCTACAAAATGAGATCTCTGCCAGAATCTGAAAAGTTTACAGAGGCTTTAATGAGCTGCAGTTACATATCAGTCCAGATGGTCTCAGGAACACCTTACTCTCTGAACACTGCATCCTTGAAACAGCTTTGGCTATGGGAATAGTGGATGGAAGATGGTTTCCAAGGACAGGGAAGAAGATAAAGAGATTCTGATTGCCGGATCCAGCTCACAGGTCAACCGGTGGTCAAGTCCTCTTGTTGACCTCCAATGACTGAATGGGCAAGCAGAAAGAAGGGGCTAAAAGGTTAGGCATCAGAGCAGACTTTCAGCAACCTCTGTTTGATGGGAAAACCAAAATTGAAGTTCAGAGCTGGCCAAATATAAGGTTTCTGGCGACCATTCCAGGCATTCTGTTGGAGTCCCTTATAAGATGAAAGCCTAGATGTAATAGCAGACTGGAAATTGTGCAACTCTCTCCAGGATTAAAACTGAGTTTCAAACCAATTCATGCTAGATTCAATTAAGGTCATCTAAATCTTGCATTTTGATAAATTAAAGACTATCTAAATTAATGATGAGACATATCATATTCATAGATTGTGAGACTCAGTGTTACAAGGGTATCAGTTCTGTCCCAAATTGATCTGTAGATTGAGTATGATCCCAGTCAACAATCCAGCAGGCTTTAGTGGGAAGCAACCACTGCTTGTAAAAGTTTTATGGAAATGGGAAAAATTAAGAATAGCCAAGATTGTTTCAACAAAGGACAAAATTGAGCTACTAGAGATAGTGATGAGAAAAGCAATGAGGTCCCTGACATTACAGGGTCCACAGTCCTACGGGAACATTAGAATATAAGCATACTTTTTTTATTTTTTTCAAAAGAAAAGCATAGGATATAGGAGAAATCCAACCTCGTGTAGGGAGCCTACCTGGAAAAGGGTCTTTAATGTGAATGCTTGAAGGTGAAGAGGAGTTATCTAGGAGAATAAGAGAGGTAAGAACATTCTGAGAGAGGGAGACATTGGTGCTAATTCCCTGAGAAAGAGAGATGGCTTACAAAATGTAGGAGGAGAAGTTGGGGGTTATGGGGGCTAGAATGAAGGTTGGAAAAGGATGGCAATAGGTATGCAAGCAGACACTAAAACTCAGCAGGCCTTACAGGGTGTGGGAAATAATTTGTGCTAAAAGTCAATATTTTAAGGGATTCTCCTCACCCAAGAAATACAGATATGGAATTGGCACTATTGAAAGACTTCAAAATATAATTCTATCTGCAGAGGGGAAGCTCAAATAGAAAATTGGGAGTGTTTTCCTAGAAAAGTTCAGGAGAGAAATGCAGCTGTTTATCACGGTGGCGCTAGTGGTAAAGAGCCTGCTTGCCGACACACAAGATGTAAGAGATGCCAGTTCAGTCCTTGGGTTGGAAAGATTCCCTGGAGAAAGGTATAGTAACCCACTCTAGTATTCTTGCCTGGAGAATCCCATGGACAGAGGAGTCTAACGGGCTACAGTCCATAGGGTCACAAGGAGTTGGACACTTCTGAAATGACTTAGCACACATACATGAATGATGGTAGCGAAGAGTAAATGGGATCAAGACTAAGATACACGTATATGGTACCAATAAACTCCAATACATCATTGTTAAATGTTGGGAGAGAGAAGTACTGATTTATGGGCTTTGGAATGTTAGGAAAGAAGGAAGGGAGAAAGGAAGGTAGGAGGAAAGAAGTGAGGGAGAAAAGGGAATTCAGAATCCAGAGTATCTTTGAGGTATGCCAGCAAAAAGCAGGAGGAGGAGGAATGAAAATTCCAAAACACCAAGCCAAATGAAAGGTTTATAGACAGAGATTGAAACAGTAATATAAAATTTTGTTACAAGTCAAAATACAATCTTCATACTGTTTAGACAAGGTTATGGGTCATTTTAGCACAATCTACACTGTTAACATCTCTGGAAGCATCAGTCAGTAAATTTAATGATAAGTATTTAAGTCTTAATGATATGCATTAACAATTCAACAGATAATTAAATAATATGTAGATATCTTTTAAATTGGTTTTATGATTTTTTACGAGGACATTCCATTTCTAAACTATGCAATTCTTATTTAGGAGGCTGTTGTAATTATTTGTTCCTGGATACACACTTTTGAAAGTATGTAACACAAACTCTAAAGTTTATACGATGATGAGAAAGAAATTTATGTTAAAGCCTACCATACATAATCCACAGTAAATGAGACACATGATAAAAAGTTAAATTTATATATTATAAAAAAATATGAGAGGATTCATTTGACTCATAATAAAGAGCTTAAAGTTTTATTTCATTTTGTTTTACTTAAGAACAACTGTCTCCATCACCAGAATAATCTTATTTGTAGGCAGAAATCATCACTGTGTGAATTCAGAGGTGATGGAAAACTAAATATGAATCCAACTTCTACCATCTATTAATTTCTGTCACAATGAACAAGACATTCATGCCTATTCTAGTGTTTTCACCTCTACAAGATGAGTTTCATCAAGAGATCAAAAGAACAGAAATAAAAGTATTCAATGTATTAAAACATTGCATAGAAATTTTATACAAAATATTACCATATTGTTCCTAGCTATAACATTGCCTCAAGTACCAAGCTCAGGGTCATTTTCCTGTTTTGCAATCGTTCTCAATCTTGATATTTCTTATGAACATTCTGGGTTTTGAACCTCAATAGATTTAAGTTTACAACATGTTTAGAGAATGAATTTGATGACAATTAGTGGTTTATTTCAGGTGTAAAGTGATGAGTCAAAGGAATATAGGACTGTTATGTAATAGGCTCGAGACATCTGTTACTAGGTGACATGAAACATTCAGAAGGAAAAAGGTCTGGAACTGGAGGAGAGGAGGGAAGATGAGTTCCACAGGGCAATGTTTAATTTGTCATCATTAAATCTGAGGTAGTGGCAATCTTGGCTGTGGATGGGATGGCTCAGTATAGAACGCAGAGCAACAGGAAGAGGGCCAAGGACTCAGAGGAACTAAGGGAGCACAGAGACTCAGGGAGAGAAATAAACCAGAGCTCTAGTTGAACCACATTCCAACAAACAGTACTGTCAGAAGAAATAGAGGCAAAAGCAAAACCAAGAGAAAAGCAAAGAGAAAAGGAGATATATGATTACCAGCGTATTTCTCACCAGCTAGTCACAGACCCCTTTTCTCCCACAGTTCTTGGGTCACCTCCTGTTAGTTGTCAAGGTGTCCTAGAGCAGAGGTCATCTCCATTTTTCCAAATTCTGCTGGAGAAACCTGTCATTAGTGGCTCCTTACCAAAGACGTTTATGACAAATAGGTAGAGGGTGACTAACTTGGAAGCAAATAAGCTTCAGCTTAAGTCTCTCCTTGTATGAACACTTGTCTAAGGCCTTGAGGCTAGTTTAGTATTCATAAATGTGCGTTATTTTCTCCCAAAGAAAATACAGCCCCAAACCAGGGTCCATCCATGCATACAGGATAAATTCACACATCCTTCATTTGGAAGGAAATTTGAAGGTCATGTGTGTCCTCCAAACTTACAGAAATCTCACTGCCAACAGTACTTAGAAATCGTCACCTAAAGGAGGTGAACTGCTCACTGTGTTTGGATCTTGCTCTGTCACTTGTCCAGTTTCCCAATCTCTAAAAGGGCAATAATATGAATTTCCTGAAAAAGGAAGTTGTCAAAATAAATAAGACGTTCATAGCAACTTACCTAGCACAAAGGTGAGGTTCAAGAGTGATTATTACTATTATTGCTCTGTATCGGAATATTTCCAGAGATTAAAATCTCACCACTTCTTTAGGACAGATGGACAATTTATAAAGGTTAACCTAGGTCTTCCTTATCATGGGCTGGAGCCCATATCCCCATAACTTCCTTTAGAACCACACAATCTGTTTACTCTTTATTCAAAAGTTTAAAAGAACCATTCATGTACTCTAAGCCTTCTAAGAAGAGCGATGTCCTTTAACTATTAATTGACATGTCTTAAAATCTCTAAAGCATAGCCTAGTGTTTAGCATTTAGCAAAATTAAATGAGCCCTTTAAAGTAAATGAATGAGTAAGTGGGAAAAAAAAAAGACCAAAGTGTTACTTGTGTCTGACTCTTTGGGACACCATGGACTGTAGCCTGCCAGACTGCTCTGTCCATGAAATTCTCCAGGCAAGAATACTGGAGTGGGTTGCCATGCCCTTCTCCAGGAGATCTTCCTGACCCAGGGATCAAACCCAGGTCTCCAGCATTGCAGGCAGATTCTTTACTATCTGAGTCACCAGGAAAGACCAAATGAACGAGTAAGGGAAAGCATAAAAAAAGAAAACAAATCTCCATCATTCTATCCTTGGTTCTCACTTCTTAAAATCTGACGGACTAACTCTGAAGAATCAAAACTATTCTGTCAGGACTTCCCTGCTGGTCCAGTGGTTATGAGTCCATCTTGCAATGTAGGGAACATGGGTTTAATCCCTGTTTGGGCGACTAAGTTCCCACATGCTGCGGGGAAACCAAACTCATGAGCTGCAACTAGAGTACATGTGCCCCAACTAAGACCTAACACAGCTTTATATATATATATATTTTTTTTTCTTAATTTAGGGGAAAAAATCTGTACAAAACAGAATGCAAATGAATTATTGCCTCAGGTAATCAAATTACTATTTTTATTCTCTTGACTCAAAGAAAATTGTACAAGTTTTTATAAAATTTGAGTAAATACTAACAAGTGCACTTGTTGGATCATTTAGTGAGAGTACATTTTGTTTTGTAAGAAATTGCCAAAATATCTTCCAAAGTGGCTTATCATTTGCATTCTTTCCAATAATGAATGAGAGTTCCTTTGCTCCATATCCTTGTCAGCATTTGGTGTTCCAGATTTGTGCCATTCTGATAGGTATATAGTGGTATCTCACAGTTGTTTTAATTTTCATTTCCCAGATGTGGGAGAAGGCAATGGCAACCCACTCCATTACTCTTGCCTGGAAAATCCCATGGACAGAGGAGCCTGGTAGGCTGCAGTCCATGGGGTCTCTAAGAGTTGGACACGACTGAGTGACTTCACTTTCACTTTTCACTTTCATGCATTGGAGAAGGAAATGGCAACCCACTCCGGTGTTCTTACCTGGAGAATCCCAGGGACAGCGGAGCCTGGTGGGCTGCTGTCTATGGGGTCGCACAGAGTCAGACATGACTGAAGCAACTTGGCAGCAGCAGCAGCAGGTGTCTGTTAAGGTTTTTGGCCCATTTTTAAATAGAATTGTTTGTTTCCTTATTGAGTTTTAAGAGTTCTTTGTATATTTTGCATTAATGGTCCTTTTTATAGATGTGTCTTTTGAAAATATTTTCTCCTAGTCTGTGGCTTCTGTTCTCATTCTTTTGACATTGCTTTTCACAGAGTAGAAAATTTTAATTTTAATATAATTTTCAATTATTTCTGTCACAAATCATGCCTTTGATGTTATACCTAAAACTCATTGCCATATTCAAGGGCATTGAAGTTTTTTCCTATGTTATCTTCTTGGAGCTTTACAGTTTTGCATTTTACATTTAGATCTGTGATCCATTTTGAGTTCATTATTGTGAAGAATGTAAGGTTTTTGTCTAGATTCAAGTTTTTGCATGTGATGGAAGTACAGCTGTTCCAGAACCATTAATTGAGAACACTATCACCTTTCCATTGCACTGCCTTTGTTCTTTACCAAAAATTAATTAGCTGTATTTTTTCAGGGCCTATCACTGGGCTTTCTATTCTGTGCCATTGATCTATTTTTCTGTTCTTTCACAGTTACCATACTATCTTGATTACACAGCTTTATAATAAGTCTTGAACTTGGGCAACGTCAGTCCTCAACTTTGCTCTTTTCCTTCAACACTACATTGGCTATTCTGGGTCCACAGTTTCTTCCTATGAACTTTAGAATTTGTTTCAGTCATTTGCTTTTCCTTCTGACAATTCCACAGTATCCTGATTACTGTAGCTTTGAAATCTGGTAGTAAACTTGAAAGTTCCACTGTAAAATTACTCAGCACTGTTTTAGCTACTCTGGTTCCTATGCATTTACCTAAAAATTTTAAAATCACCTTGTTAATTTATAGACAATGTAAGGATTTTGACTAGGATCACACTGGAACTACAGACCTGTTTGAACAGATTCAACATCTTAAAGTGTTTTAGTATTTGCATGGTAGAAGTTTTCCATCTTTTTATTTTTAACCTTTCTATATTCTTATGTTTAAAGTATGTTTCTTATAAACAACAAATAGTATTTTTTATCCATTCTGAGATTATTTGCCTTTTTAAAGGCCATTTACATTTGATATAATTAATAATACATTTGAGTTTTCTATCTTGCTCTTGTTTTCTATTTACCTCATCTGTTCTTTGTTCATTCATTCTTCCTTTCCTGCCTTTCTCACATCAATCAACTATGGTTGACAATTCAATTTTATCTTCTCTATTACCTTCTTTTTTCATTCTATAGTATGAATTCTTCTATAGTATCATTCTTCCACTGGTTACACTAAAAAAGAATCACCCTTAATACTCTATATCTTAAATCACTACCAAATGCAAAAGCAGTACTTTAATCTTTCCACATAATGGTTATTGCTATTATATGTTTGACTTCAATATAAATTTTAAACCCCACAGATATTCTTATTTATACTTTAAACAGTCTTTCTATCTTGTCATACATTTACCTTTTCTGGAGCTGTTTATTTTTGCTTATACTGCTGTGATTTATTCCAGAATCACTTTCCTTTACCTTGAAGAATATCCTTGTAGTTTATGGCCAGCTTGCAGTGAATTCTCTTAGCTTTTGTCTGAGTGTATCTTTTCCTACCTTCAATTTTAACTTTTTTTCCAGTGGATCTAGAATCCTAGCTTGATGGATTTTTTTGTTCCTTTCAGTACTTTAAAGTGTCTTTCTATTATCTTCTGGTTTCCATGATTTTCTGCTGAAGTCAGTGTTCATTCATATTGTTCCTCCAAAGGTGACATTTTTTTCCTTCTGACTGGTATAAATATTTTCTTTTTATCTTTGGTTTTCAGCAACTTGAATCTTACTGACCTAGTTGAGGTTTTCTTTGCTTTGGGTTCACTGAACTTCTTGAATTTCTGGGTTGACATCTTTCATCAAATATGGAAAGTTCTCATGCATCATTTCTTTGAATATTGCTTCTGGCCCTCCTTCCTCTTTCCTGCTAGTCTCTGTGGACTTATGTTTGAGATCATCAGCCCTATCTTCTTTCGTGTCCAAATGCCTAGTTCCTGATTTAGCAGTCCAAAGAGTTCATTTAATTCTTAATTGAATTCTTTTTCACAGAATGCAATAATCTACTGAAATTCTCTGAACTCATTTACTGTATTTCCAGGGTAGTATATTTAATATGTTATTTATGGTTATTTAAAAGTCCTTGACTATTAATTCCAGATCATTTCTTGGTCTCTGTCTATATTAAATGTATTATTGTTAATTGTCATCAAATACTCTTTTCTTCTTTGCATGTCTGGTAAATTTTTATTGCATATCGCCTGTTTGTAAGAGTTCTAGCTTTGGTGTTCTTCCTCAAATGAATTCTGAGCTTTGCTCTAGCAGATAACCTGTTTGTGGATCATCTTAATCCTGCAAATGCCTAGTTTTAATTTTATTAGGGTGAATCTATTTTGGTTTTATTTATTTTCCTAGGGCATTATTTGTATGGCTCCCCTGGTGGTTCAGACAGTAAAGAATCTGCCTGCAATCCGGGAGACCCCGGTTCGATCCCTGGGTTGGGAAGGTCCCCTGGAGAAGGAAATGGCAACCCACTCCAGTATTCTTGCCTGGAGAATCCCACAGACAGAGGAGCCTGGCGGGCTACAGTTCATGGGATTGCTAAGAGTCAGAGATGACTGGGTGACTAACACATACACACACACACACACACACACACACACACACACACACACCCCACATGGCATTATTTGCACACTTCATACCCTTCAGGAGGGTCTCAATCAAATGTCTAAGTTGTTTACCAAAGTCCATTCTGGCTGGGTCCCAACTTAAATCTCTCTCCAGAATTGTGATTTACATGATCTCAAATTTCCAGTTCTCAGCCACTATACTGTATCAGAGCTCCAGAATCTTGCCCCTGGGACTATGCAACATGGGCATTCAGCTAAGGAACTCTCGGGAATTTCCAAAGAGACTTTTTTTGGGGTTTTCTCTCCGTGGCCCTCTCTCTGCCAGCTGATTTCCCTGGTGCCCTCAAGTTACCTTTGCAGCTCCAAGGTCTTGAGCTGCATGTCTGCTGCCTGGTGAAGCTCCCTGCTTTGTCTCAGCCTCCCAGTACTTCTACTGGAAAAAAAAAATGGCCCCAAGGGAAATATCTGTGTGTGTGGGCTCCTCCCTTGCCTTCTCTGACTCAAACATTGTAGCCACCCCCACTTTGGCTGCTGTTAATAACTGAAAATGTAGTGTTATATATTTTGTCCAGGTTTTGTAGTTATTTCATGGTAGAAGTGTTTAAGTGTGCTATTAGCTATCTATCTTGTCCATATCCAAAGTCTTGTCTAATAATTGCATGAATGAATAAATCTTATGCTCACCCTGTTCTTTTTAAAAACAAGCCTAAAATGCAGGATTTCAAAATATGTTTTAGTTTATCTCCTTTGTATTAGATCAACATCCAAAGTAAAGGACTCTTTGGGTTCTGATTTTGGCATCTTACAAGTTAGCACTGCCCCTCATAATTGGTCTATTCTTAAATCTAACAAGTATCCCTTTTATATTTTTCTCTTAAATATAACTTGATAAATCTTCTGAATAGTAGGGCAATAAGCTCAGAATCAAACATCTTACTCTGATCTAGCGAGAATCTACTTACTAGGATATTTGTGGCAATTTGTCCAAACTGTTAGTTTTTAGTTTGTTCAAAATTAAGGTAAGTTTACATTTACCTTATTCATAAAGATAATGGGAAGGGTGGCTGAAATTAGAAAATGCCCTGTGTATAAGGGCTATTTACAAAGTGAAACAAAGTCAACCTGGTAAGTTAGTTTTACTACATGGTAGTTGTTTCCTATTGTTTTCTGACTACTGCCAAAAAATTCATTTTAGGATCTTCTCTAGAATATTGCCAGGAATCCATCTCAAACTTTATCATTGTATAGGTAACAGAATCTACTTTACAAAAATAGAACATTTCTATATGCCCATTTTTCTGGCCCTTTATCTGTCATTTATGGATTTACCAAATATTATCAAAGAATTCCTGTTTCTACAGGCAAATAGCAATTTTATGTGATGGGAAAGATACATTAAATTTTAATTCATAATCCTCTTACTATGTAATGGGCAATTTACTTAAACCTTTAAACTTCTGTCCTTTATTACATGGAGATAAAATGTTTGAAAATTTGCTTTGAAGATTAGGGAAATATATGAAGGCAACTATTATATTTCCATCTGAGCTATCCAAACAAAATTGCATCTATATTAATACCATTGCCGCTGTAGTATTCTGCATATAATTCATCTGAGCTTGGATACTTGAACTCATTTAAATAGCCTCATATTTTCTCACTGTCTTTTCTCCTATTATGATCTTAATTAACTCCATTCAACGTTTAGTTCTTTCTCTCCTAAAGAGGGCTCTGCCTAGAAGGGAGTACATAGCCTCAGAAAGGAATGTGTATATTTCTCTCTTTTCTTATTATTACTTATTTTCCAGAGACTTACCTTTTTCTGTTTATTGTCTTGTTCCAGACAGAATTAACAAAATCATTTTGCCTCTTTTAACATTGTTAAAAAAACTTTAATTTCATGCTGTGCTCTTTTTTTCTTATTTTTTTCCAGTTACCGCTACTGATGGTCTTTGCCCTTTCTTGCGGGATTCTCCCATAATTTTTCCTTACCTACTCTAACATACCCTTAGTCTTCTGTGGTGCAGCCTCACTGACATCTTTGTCACTTTGAGATCTCTCCACTTGTTCATATTTAGTAGCTGAAAGTAGTAGAGTAAAAAACTCATTTTCCCCTCTCTTCCTCCTTTCATTTCCCCCCTTTCTGTACTTCCCTCCCCTACTTTCTTCTTAGCTTCTCATTCCTCTTGTTATGAAATTTATAAGCCTGTTTAGCAAGATCCTAGTTTTCTTCTTACGTTAAAAAAGCGGTGTCTGTGCGCGCGCACACACCTGTGTCCTTTTCACACACGTTTGTCTCATTTACTCCCAAGGCATAAACTTCGAGAAAAGGAAAAGCCAAGAAGTCCTCTCTTAGTACCTTCCTCTATGAACAAACGCTCATCACATGTGAAAAAATAAATGCATCAGGCTGCTCTCTAGAGGAAGGTTTTCGACCGAGTCGTATATTGTAATGGAGCTGATGTTCTTTCATCAATAAGTTGTGCCCAAGAAATCTACTTCCTGCCAATCCTTCCAAGCAGTTCAAGCAAACCAATTTAGAAAAGAACACGACGAAACCAACTGACCGACTAAAATCTGTTCCTGAAGCACCGGAGGGGGGCACAATTAGGAGACAGTGTGTGGCCGCGCTGGGTGGGCGAGTCTCCCATCTCCTGGGAGCCCACCTGGGGAGAACGCTGGGCTCCTCCACAGCTGGGCGCTCTCGCCACCAACCCCACCCCCCTCTCCGCCCCGCGCCAGGCGCAGCCGGCAGCGCGGAGCGAGCACGCGGGAGGCGAGCGCCACGCCAGCGGGGCAATTGGGCATGCTCAGAAGGCTGGCAGGTTTGGGTCTCACCCAGGCGGCTTGTGCATTACACCAGCGCGCAGCCCGGGGAGGAGGAGGAGGAGGACCGGGGTGGGGGAGGAAGGGGAGGAGGAGCGGCCAGCAGTAGCCACGACCGCCACCACCAGGCAGAGAAAGAGTTAGTGAGGAGGGAAGACCTCGCACTTGAAGCGCCTGGCGTCTGCTTGAGGAAAAAGAGACTACGAGATAAAGGAGGGGACGGGAAGAAGAAGAAGGAGGCGGCGGGGAAAGAAGTGAAGGGGGAGACAGAGGGAGAAAGGACGTGAACTGAAAGGGCTAGAGCGCGCAGGGAGCCCCAGGCGCGGGGGTGGCAGTGCGGGGCCGGGAGCGCAGCCGCTTGGGCAGGTGCCGCGGCCGCTGCCCGGAGGCGGCATGTGACGCGCGGCCGCAGCTGCCCGCGGGCAGAGCGCACTCGGACCCGGGAGCGCACACCGCGGGGCGAGTCGGTGCCATCCCGAATCCCCGCGCTCCTCGTCAGTTCGCCTGGGCGGCAGGGGCGCTTCTGGAAAGACGAGTGATGAACCGAAGGGTGGCTCCGGGCTTGGGCGCGCAGTCCTAGGACACTCTCTTCCAGAAGGCTGAGCGGGAGGCGACCAGCGCACCGTGGACCGGGCGCCTCGCGCGCCTCGGGGGATCGCGGACGACCGGCGCGGGACGGCCACCTGGAGCGCAGCGGCCAGGTAAGGACGGCCTCCGCCAGCCCGGCGCTGGGCAAAGCGGGTGGCGGTAGCGGCTGACCCGGTTTCATGCCTTATCGCGTTGCAAAACCAGGAAAAAGTTTTCTGCGCGGGTAGGAAATGTCCTTTCTTTGGGGAGTTTAAAGAGGGTACTGGGGAGGGAGGAGACAGTTGGTCTATCGATTTGGGAGTGAGGGCTTGAACCTGGAGAGCGCGGAATCTGGTGCGGAGTTGGAGTTCCAAGACCGGAGGTGGGGAACGCCGGGGTGACACCATGTGCGGGGAGAGCGGACTGGAATAATAGGACTGGTGGCCGGGGAAGGACCTGGGATGTCCGCCCCTAACCCGGCTCTCCTTCGCTTGGATTCTCTGTCCTCCGAATGCAGAATCCGAGGCACGGTGTGTCCGGACAAGAGGAGCGTCTAGGCTTGGGTATGTATGTGTGTCTGTGTGTGCGCGCGCGCGTTTGTTGTGTGTGTCGGTCTCTCTATTTGATTTCCTAACGCTTTTAAGAAAGCTAAAGCAGACACCTGCCACCCTCGCAGTGGGGCCGCTAGTTGGGATTGCATTTCGCTGGGGGCGAAGAGGCAGATGTGGCACTTAGTTTAACACCTGGGCGAAGGGGCAGAGCCCGGGTGCGAGTCTTTACAGATCCAGGGAGAGCCTGCGCTCGCGGAGCGCGGGCCGCTGAATTGCACCGGCTCTCCTCTCTGGAACCCTCCCCCAGGGCAGCCTCTTTACAGCTGGGTTAATTTCTGTGTGATTTTTAAGCGGTGGGGGCTGGAGGAGGGTTGATTTCGAGCAGCAGAATTCACTTGTCTACTTCGTACTTGTGCATGTTGGAATTGTAATCATCTTCGGTGTGTGTGGGACTCTCCTGGCACGCGGATTCGAAGTGGTAGAGGAAGCAGAGGTTTGGGCATTGCATCCATATGGACAGATTTCAAAACGCAAACATTCGCTTGTCTGTAAGTGCTATTTGAACCCGTCCTATGGCTGTAAGGATATGCTTTCTTCCTGGTATCCGTGTTTGCAGTGTGAAACGATGGCTCTCCTTAGGAGGTAAATATATTTATCTAATCGTTTATGTTAAGGACACCGATTATTTCACTGTATACTTTGCACAGACCTTTCATTTCTCTCTCGGCCTCAGAATGCCAGCAAGCCAGCAGTCCTCCATGTGGGGTCTTTCAGGGTCATGATTTGAAAAATAATCTGTGTGAAAAGTATGTCTGTGGGTTATGTAGTCCCAGATGATCTTATGTGGTGAGCTCATTATATTGCATGAAGCATCCATCACTATTTTGGGGGTTTAAAACAATGCCCCTGTATTTACTTATGAGGCCATGTATGAAAACATACACTCAGAATGAGGAGAGCTGACCCTGGAACAAATCCATGAGTATAGACAGGTTTGTGGTAGCAGCTTATTAATTAAAACAAAAGAAAACCCTGAGGTCTTTTTGTTCCAAATGTGGTGGGATAGACATGGCGTTGGGTGCACCCTCTGGTTATGGGAGCTGGTATTGCGGAGTATACATAGAACATGCCTGCCTCTCCAGCCTGCATTCAACATGCCACAGCAATGTGGTCTTGATCATATATTCCTAGCGCTGGATAGCTTATCTTTTGATTTTGTTTACAATGGTTTGTCGCAATTAGCTTAATATGTACTTAGTTGTTGTTGAGCTAGAAAGCACAATAATTCTGAAATGTGTTTCCATATGGAAATATAACTTGAGTTTAAATTACTAATTTAAAATTAATTAATTACAGGTCTGATTTAGACTGTTTCTGTAGGCTTGGGAGGATGCTATAAGATTGAATTTAATCTGAAAATAGTAGTATTGAAGTACTTATTTTTAAATAGAAACCAATATTTATTTCAGGTTACTTGACATTTTAAAAAGAATGTTGGAGAAAAAGTAGATTTTGAAAAGGATTTTTGATAATGTGTATTTTCACATGGCAAATTATGAGAAAATTGTAACTTGGGAAAAAGGAAAGCATGTTTATGGAATTGGTTAAGATTTAAAGAATGACTGAGAGTGTTCCAATAATGAGCAGTTCTGCATTAAACCTACATTTAAACTTACTTAGGAAACTTTTTTAACTTTTAGGGAAATGAGTGCATATATATTACTTTATTTTTCTTCCTGGGACAAAAGGTAAATGTATAACTTCAAAATTTTTATTTCTGAAGAGTATTTAGGTATACTTTAAAGTTCTTTAGGGTGTACTCTTTCATTTATCTTCCTTATAAAGGCAACTGATTTATTTCCCTAAAAATTAAATTTTGTTCATTATTTTAAGCTACAGTGTGTGAAAACATGAACTTCTTTGCATGATATTTTAGCTTTCAATTGCAGACAACCTGTTGAACATGAGCCCAGAAAAAAAAAAAAAAATTCACAGAGCTAGAACTTCTTGAATCCATACCAGGAAACTGATTAAACAGAAAATTAAATCATCTGATTAAAAGCCAAGTTGCCTTATGTATTTGAACTTAAGAAAGTAATAGTTTTGTTCAAGTTTTTACCTAATATTTCCTCTATTATTTCCCAAGCCAACATAAGTGTTCTTGCCTAATAAAGTTGTTAACATTGGCAAAATTAGTTGCTTACCCCTAAATGTCCTGGATGTTGTCAGTGTAACTATTAAGAAACTGGGTCTTGTTTGCAGTGCAGGGAAGTTTATGTAGAGAACAGCTGTGTTGTGGTGGCGCTTCAGATAGGAAATGAATGAATTGTGACTCTCACAAAGCATACACCTCTGATCAGGATGCAGAGTGATGCTCCTGTCATTCACTTATGAGACCTAATTTGATATCATAATGTATTGTGACTAATAGCATTATCCTCCCATTGTGGTTCTGAAGTATTAATGAGTGACTGGAAGTATTTTACACAATAAGTTGTTGAATTTAAAACACATCTGTCTTACCGAAGAATATCAAAAAGGCAAATATGGCTTCAATTAAAAAAAAGTCAAATCCCTCCACAGCTTTAAAAAATTAATCAGGATAATCAAATATGTCTCATGCTTAGTCCTCAAATGCAGTGCTTTTTAGGTGTGATGGCTGTGAAATGTTCCACAAGATTTTTCATCTGTCAGTCTCATTTAGTCCAGTGGAATCCCTATCCTGGTTATTAGTCTTAACAGCACTTTGGGTTACAATTTCATCCTGAATGGAAAGTTTTAACTTTAGAGGGAAAATGTGAAGAGATCATTGAAGGAATTTTACAGGAGGCAAAGCTAGTCAAATTAGATATTAATTTGTTTCTTGAATGGGACGGTCTGTATCTTCTCCGTTAAGGAAGTGTTCCTCGTTCCTGTCAAAATCCAAGTAGCCTCTTTGAATCCTAAATCAGTCATCACTTCTTCCTCCATGGGCCCGTCACAGAAAGGTTGTGCAGGGACCCTTTTCCATTGTCAACTGAGCATCTGCAGGACCCTGAAAGTTACCTATCCTGGGCAGTACAGATCTGCACCTGCACTGTCCTCAAACAAAGAAATAAAGACAGTTTTGTTGCAGTGAAGCTGTTGCAAATGTTGAATCACAGTGGGCCTCACAGGAAAAGCATGTTCCTTTTCCGGATCATGTCTTTCCCAGAGCACAGGTGGAGATGATCAGGTAGTGGTTGTGGAGTGGCTTTGTGGTTGAAGGGCATGATGCCTGTGCACGGGCTTTTTGATCAGTCTCTGAAGCACTATGAAACTCCATGCATGTTTTGGATGCATACCTTCCTTAATATTCCTTGGCCTGGAGCCCGGAGAGCCAGTGTGTAGGTGTCCCCCTGGCTCAGTAGTTGGCTGCCGTGTGTTCCTTTGTGTCCAGAAGTTTGGGCGGCTTGCAGACTCCCCTGCCTCTGGCAGGCTCTCCCCTTCAGGCTGGCTGTTTTTATTCTCCCACCTGTTGGAACTTCCTGCTCAGAAGCTGCAGAAGGCCAAGTTCTCTGGCTGGCGTGCACCTTCTCATACTTGCTCTGCGGCTTGCCGCATGGACACAGGACCCGGGATCTACTGGCAATGACAGCAAGCAGGCAGGAGGAATATTTGAGCCACTGCCATCTTCTTCTTACCAGTTGTGCCAGCTCATCCTGAAGCCAGCCAGAATGAACATTTTGAGGAGAAACAATGGTAGAAGAAACCTATGGTAGCTGGCAGACACACTATGGGCTTTGAGCTCTTGTCTTCCCCAGCCCTGCTCTGGTGAGACTTGGGGTCTGGCCTTCCAGATTGATCAACCAGTGCAGCCCACAGAAGAGGGAAGTCTGAGATGGGTTTACCTGCCGTGACCCTAGTGAACTCTACTGATTCCCATGCCGAGCTAACTTCACAGTTTGTGCATCTCTTGTATTTGCCATTTCACAGGACTGAACTTCTCCCCTGTATTCAGTTTGCCTTTGTAGGACTGAAGTCATTTTGGAAAGATTAGCATGACCTTGACAATTAATCTCCCTCTTTCCAAGACCTTCTGCCCAGAAGCAGCAGTCCAGTCCTTCTCTTGCCAGTCCCTGCTGCAGCCCTAAAGTGGACAGACCCCTGGGCCTGAGGCACGGCCACCCTTGTGACTCTGCACCATTTCTGCCTGGAGACTTGTGCTGCCAAGTTCCACTTGACAGATCTCCTTGTGTGTCATTGTTGGCAGGATCAAATCTCTGTTCTCCATACTCCTCCTGGCCACTGTAATTTGAGTTGTTGACTCTCACTACAGAATTAATCCTTCATTAGGTCATTTGTTCTAGCCCAGCCCGTGCTTACTTCCTGTCCCCAGTGTTCCCTTGAAATCCGGCACACCAGCTGAGCCATGACATATCCTACCTTCAGTCACCTCTATTGCAGGAAGTGGAGTTTGTCTAGACATCCTGGGTTGAGCAGGATATCCTCCAGTAAATACTGTTCAGGTCAAATTCAGGTGAGGTTAAACCAGAATAAGATATCACCAGCCAGTTTCAGAGAGGAGGGGGCTGCCAGTTGTCTCTTGCGAAGACTGCACATTTATGGTTATGAGGTGCTTTGATGTTCTCCTAAGGAAGCCTTCTCATTGATCATAGGTAGCTATGGCCATGGCATTGGATTCACTCAAAAATATCCTGTCAGTAAGCTCTAGGAAAGGGGATCTGCTGGCAGCCTTTGTCAGTATTTTTGTATGTATTTCTCTGGAGCAGATTTCCTCATTAGAACTGGCTCTGGGACCCAGTCTGGAGAGAAACCTAGTTCCTGCGTATATAGGTACCACGTCTTGCCCACTGCCATTCGAAGTTTCATCCAGCCACCTCTCACCTCAGTGTACCCCAATCTAGTGGTATTGTGTAGACTCCAAGAATCCATATAAATTTCAAGTGTCACTATGTTCTGTGTATATATCTTTATTTATCTCTATATTTCTAAATATCTCTATATTTCTACATCTCTGTATCTATGTACAGTCATTTTAGAGGATTATTAAGCCCATTAGTTTTTGGTGATTTTCAACTTCTTTTGAGCTCAGCTGTCATGTGCAAAAACACAACTGTCATGCAGAGATCCCTCAAATCAATTGCACCAGAAAGAAATTCTCATACATGCGGACTGCTTAGCCACTCAGTCACGTCTGACTCTTTGCCACCCTATCCACTGTAGCCTACCAGGCTTCTCTGTCCATGGAATTCTCCAGGCAAGACCACTGGAGTGGGTTGCCATTTCCTTCTCCAGGGAATCTTCCCAATCCAGGGATTGAACCCGTGTCTCCTGTGTCTCCTTCATTGGCAGGCAGGTTCTTTACCTCTGAAGCCACTGGGGAAGTCCCTCTTATACATGATGTGGAAGCAAAGAGTCTTCTGTGTTCCTTGCCTGTGATTTCTCACATGCATGATAATACCCGCCACGTGTCTTACCTGGTGGGAGGGGAGCCCTGCAGGGAAACTGGCATTGCCACAAGGTTCCTTTACCTGGGGTCCTCCCATCTTCCCTCTTAACCCCCAAACCCTCCTCGTCACACAGGAAGCAACCAGCCTTTTTCAGCTTTCCTTGGGTGGGGCTATTATTCTGCTTTCCCTGGGATAAATTATTTTCAATCCCTCAGTTCATTTAATAATAAGGGTTAGGGTTAGAGTCTGAGCAACTGGAGGTCACGTATCTTTGCTCTGAGTTCTGGTTTTCTCAGTATTTTTAATATTAAAGTTGACAGTCAAGGGTAACCCAAGTAGTATTTATGATTCTCTCTGAGAAAGTTAAGTTCATGAGAGTGTTTAACAAGTACATTTCAATAGTTACTTGCTTGAATAGAATGAGTCTGTCTCTCTGTGTCTGTCTCCATCTATCAGGCATCTGTCTACCTGTCTAGCTACTATCTCTTCTTTTCATTTACACACAGGGGTGCATATTCCTGTGGTAAGTTCCCTGTCGGTGTTCTCTAACATACTGGGTATGGTGGACATTGTTTTTCTGGAAGCTCAGGAGGGTGAGTCAGGGACTCCGCCTTCCGGGAGCAGGTGATCACTATGAGGTGAGAACAACTCAAGAAATCTCAGAGCTCAAAGGTAATGTTTGACATTGTATTCATTTCCTAGGGCTTTAAACAACACAAATGCACTGTCTCATAATTCTAGAGACCAGGAGTCTGAAATCAAGGTTTTGGCAAACACACGCCCTCTGAAGTCCCCAGGGGAGAACCTGTACTTGCTTTCTGCAGCTTCAGATGTCTGTCTACATTCCCTGACTTGTGACTGCCTCTAGTCTCTGCCCTGGAGTCAGATTGTCTCCTCTCTTTCAGTCTATGTGTCTTCTCCCCTGTGCATCCATCTTATAAGGATACATGTGATTGCATTCAGAGCTCACTCAGAAAATCCAAGACAAGCTCCTCCTTTCAAGAGCCTTAGCTTTACACCTTTACCATATTAGGCCAGATTCACAGATTTGGGGGGATTAGGATGTGGGCAGACATATCTTTTGGGAGGCTGTCATTTGGCTCACGACAGAAGTCATCAGTGAAGAGCATTCTACTTTATGACTCCCCATTGGTGATCATCCAACTGTGTAGTTTGTACAGTTTGAGAAATTAACACTCGTAATGCACTTCATTCCATTTTCGGAGAGCAGGGAGAGGCAGAACCTCCTTTTAGCTGAGCCAGAAATCCAATTCCTCCTCACTGTGCTTGTTGGCCTTCCTAATCATTCTGAAAGTTATGATGAGAATACCTCTGATCTTTCTTCCATAAGAAAATCTTTAAAGTTCAACGGCTTAATGTTAAGTCAACCTAGTCCTTTGCACCCCTTCTAAATTTTCATGTTCATCCCTAACCTTTTCATTTATACTCGATGAGTAGCATCCACATGTCTTTAATTTTTACCAATTTCTGACTCTGTTTGTTCTGTGACTTCCATCTTCACCAGATTCACAGAAATGACTTGGCCAAAAATGACCTGTCCCCTGTTAGTCACAAAACAAGAGGCCCTTTTCTGGGCATCCCCTTTAATCTCTCAGCAACACCTTCAACCTCCCTTAATTTTCAAAGCATTGTACTTTGCTGATTCTCTTCCCCTCTGGTTCCTCTTTATCCTCCAAGCCTCCCTGCCTTGACTCCTGAACAGCATGAGGTTCTCAAAGACTTTCTCCTCGGTTGACTGGCCTGCCTTTCCTGCTCCCCTTTCCTTTTGTGACTCCATTTATTGTCAAGATTTCCAGTACTCTTCAATGTGGGTCATCCATATCATCTCCAAGCCCAGCGTGGCTCCTGGAACGGGCATGTCCATGAGCCTGCTGGATAGTAGCCTTCATCTCTTCCCTCCTCACCACACTCCTTTGAGGTTTCCTGTTCTTGTGGATAGCATCAGCATCCTATGGCTCCAAATTTTCTGAGTAATCTTGATTTACTCTCTTCCTTCACTTAGATACCAAATTGTAATAATTCAACCAAATAATAGCTCAGCCTCTTGGCTTCTTTTCTTTCCTACTACCTACCTACTTAATTCATGGCTTTTCCAACTTTTCTGTGCAGTCAGATCACGTGGGAATCTTGTGAAAAGGCAGACTCTGATTCAGGAGGTCTGGAGTGAGGGCCTGAGAATCTGCTTTCCCAACAACCCCAGGTAATGCAGGTGTAATCAGACCTTCATAGCTTTCTGTTAGAGTCTCTGGGTTTTCCAGGTGATTTTATTGACTATATTGTCTTCAAATACACTTTAGAGATTATTTTTATTGAAGACCAATTCTGATCATTTTTTCCTCCTATCCTGATATAAGAAAAACTTCACTGATATCCTTTATGCTATCTATTGAATAGCAATGAAATTAGCATCCAGCTAGCATTCCATATGGTCCATGGTTTGGATTTACATTAATTCAATCTCAAGTCTCAAGGTTACCGTGACTATACCCACCCTGCTTGCTGTTGTGAATACCCTCTGCCATTTTCATGACTTTCTTGTGTTCTCATGCTACTTGGAATGCCCTTTCTTCCACATCCTCATGGGTCCAAATTTTAGCAGCTTGTCAAGGACAAAGTGCTTGAAGTGATACTTAAGTGACACTTTTCACTATGAATTCATCTTTTAGTAACTGTATCAGATTCTCAGTTTCACCACTGATCACATTCACTTGTGTGTAATAGCTTACAGTGTGTCGGATTCCTGATCTCCCAAGAAGACTTAGGTTTGGGACCAGGGACCAGAGTTGATCACTCAAGAGCTTTTGTGTAGCAGAGTTTGGTTAAAGTGAAAAAGGGACAGAGAAAGCTCCTGACATAGACATCAGAAGGAGGATGGAGAGTTCCCTGCTTACTAGTCTTAGCAAGGGAATTATATACTTTTAAAATTGGTTATTACAATAAATCAAAAGAATGTCTCAAGGTTGTAAGGATCTTACTAGACCCACTCCCATAATATACATTCTAAGATATTAGTCAGAAGGTTTTCAAGAAGGAGAAACTGTCCTCAAGCAGGATACATTGTTGTTATATAATCCTTAGTACAGAGATAGAACTGAGTTGTTTGTGTGTAATCATCAGTTCAGGGCTTAGAGAAAAAAATGTTTTATGTGACTAAGACTAAAGAATGTGGAGAGAGAGAGAAAAAAAAGACATTTGTCCTTTCCTCCTCCTTGAGAATTCCAGACCCCTAGCTCCTCCTCAAGAACCCCCCCTTCTCCCCTCCTTGGGGATCCTGGACTTCATATCAACCTGCCTAGAAACTGACTCTCATGTGTGTGTATAAGACTAGAGTGTGAAGTGCTTGAATGATGCCATGTTTCGTTTGTCTAAAATTGAGTATTTATTACAGAGTCACAGTCATAAATGCTCAATGTATGTATCAATATGCAAAATATCGTTTTTCTGTTTTTCTTATTATAAAAGTAACATGAGTTACACCAAATTCAAATATGAAAGAAACATGTGAAAACTAAAAGTTCATCATGATCCAGTGCCCCCAAAGTAACATTCGATGCGTTCAGTTCAGTCAGTTCATTTGCTCAGTCATGTCCTACTCTTTGCAACCCCATGGACTGCAGCATGCCAGCCTTCCCTGTCCATCACCAAGTCCCAGATCTTACTCAAACTCATGTCCATCGATTCGGTGATGCCATCCAACCATCTCATCCTCTGTCAGCTCCTTCTCCTCCCACCTTCAATCCTTCCCAGCATCAAGGTATTTTCCAATGAGTCAGCTCTTCATATCAGGTGGCCAAAGTATTGGAGCTTCAGCTTCAGCATCAGTCCTTTCAATGAATATTCAGAACTGATTTCCTTTAGGATTGACTGGTTTGATCTTCTTCCTGTCCAAGGGACTCTCAGCATAATCCTCTTATATTTTTCTGTACACATTCTAACATTTACTTTATACGAAACTGGGATAATAATACACTTTTGTGAGCTGACTTTCAATATAAATCTACCTTCTTAATTTTTAATCTACAGTGTGTTCTAAAAGATTGATTGATTTCATTGCATAAAAATCCATCCACTTTAAGTGGCCCAGCAATATAGAAAAATGTTTGCTTTGAATTTCTGATTAGTTAAGCATGTCTGTATTCAGCACTTTCTCTGACCCTAGAATTGTAGCAGACACTTTGGATTTGTAAGAATAACACAGAAATACTACCCCAAAAGACACAAGTTATGCCTGTGCCTTCAGGCTAATGTCAAACAATGGACTAATGGAGGCATGGTGGTGGTGGTTTAGTCGCTAAATTGTGTCTGACTCTTGTGACCCCATGAACTGTAACCCACCAGGCTCCTCTGTCAATGGGATTTCCAAGGCAAGAGTACTAGAGTGGGTTGCCATTTCCTTCTCCAGGGGATCTTCCTGATCTAGGGATCCAACCCCCATCTCTTGTATTGGTAGGCGGGATTTTTATTGCTGAGCCACCAGGAAAGCACAATGGAGGTATAGGGGTCACTCATTTTGATGCTAGATTAAAGAAGACATGCATTCTCAGATTTTATATTGAAGTTTAAGCTTTTGCATTATTTAGATCCATAAAGAATAGGTGTCTAATTTTTAATTCTAAGATTTTTATTGGTCTAACACTCACGTGTGTATGTATGTTTTTATTTCATGAGTGAATGTAAGTTTGGAATGAAAAACAGAAAACTGTTAAAGACTTAACAAAATCTTATATATTTAATAAAACCACAATCTAGGGAGAATTGGAGAAGGCAATGGCACCCCACTCCAGTACTCTTGCCTGGAAAATCCCATGGATGGAGGGGCCTGGTAGGCTGTAGTCCATGGGGTCGCTAAGAGTCTAACTCGACTGGCCAACTTCCCTTTCACTTTTCACTTTCATGCATTGGAGAAGGAAATGGCAATCCACTCCAGTGTTCTTGCCTGGAGAATCCCAGGGACGGGGAGCCTGGTGGGAGGCCGTCTATGGGGTTGCACAGAGTCAGACACGACTGAAGCGACTTAGAAGCAGCAGCAGCAGCAGCAGGGAGAATTAGACTGAACACCAACAGGGAGAATTATGGAGAAAAAATAAAGTATATGATCTATGTCTTAGAATGCCAATAAGAGTGTAACACATCTGTTGAAAAAGAAATTTCTTTAGAAGTTTTAATCAATATTCCCCTAAGAATTTTGGAGACAGAAATCTTAATGATGATGAATGTTATTGCTACCCTATTTGTCACTTTAAAAAGTCAGTTTGTGGTAGAATTCTAGAAGATAATTTCCCTGGATAGTGGGAAGGCAGGTGTATGTTCAGGGAATCTATAGAGTTGTCAGCAGAGCTGGTTGTGTTTTATGAAGACATACTTATAAGTCGAGTGTTAGATGGTAAGGGGAGAAAACTCTGAACCTATGTGAGATTTCTGCAGTCTGAATCAATGAAATTATATAAAGAAGATTTCTACATCTTATCAAGTGACTTACCCAAGGCCACAAAATTAATATGCTTGTATCTTTTGACTCTGTGTCTGTTTTTCTCTATCCTTTCATGTTAAGTCACTTCCCAGGAATCAGCTCACCTCTTCTCACTTGACAGCCCTCTCTGTGATTTCAGCTGCACTTAGAGCTTCCAGTATCAGTAGATGAATTCTGTAGAACAAAACTCTTCCCTTGGGTGCTAGATTTCCATGTCGGCATCCTGCTGGACATTTCCATAAAGAATATTAATCAAGTACCTGTAATGTTCCCTTTGGACTTTGGAATCCATCATTTTTCTCCAAAATAGACCATTCCTCCTGTTTTCCCTAACAATCAATTCCATCACAGTCATCCTAGAGTAGACTTCCTAGTGGTTCAGTGGTTTAAAAAAAAAAAAAAAAATGCCTGCCAATGCAGGAGACTCAGGAGATGTGTATTCGATCCCTGGGTCGGAAAGATTCCCTGGAAGTGGAAATAGCAACCCACTCCAGTATTCTTGCCTGGGAAAATCCCACGGACAAAGGAGCCTGCTAGGCTACAGTCCATGGAATCCCAAAGAGTTGGATGCAACTGAGCATGCACGCATCCTAGGAGCTCAAACTTGAACCATTTTGATTCTTTATTTCCTATATACACTCCCTAAATCTTAATGGATTTTCCTGAACTGTCTCATCAGGTCCTTCCTACCTGCACCCACTTGCACTTCTTTGATACAGCTCTCTCCCACCACCCTCTTGCACAGTCCCAGTGGCCTCTGACTTGTCTTTTTTACTTTGTTTGCTTTTATCTATTCTACAGGGAGATCAAAGTCATTTATAGTTTGACTCTCCGTAACTTTCTATCCTGTCTTCCTTCCACCCTCTGCTGTGACTCTGTAGGCACACCAGCCTGCTTGAGGATCCTGGAATATGCCTGTTTTCCTGCCTCTAGGTTTCCATGGAGACCTTCCATACTTCTTAAAATGCACTAGTCTAGGTTTGGCTGTACTGGTCCTGCAGACATGAGGAGGCCTGCCTGCCTCCTCCAAGACAATTCATCTTTTCATTCCCTCTGCACCTTGAGTGTCTTACTTTCCTGTATATTGTAACATTTGCCATACTTGTTTGCACTAGAATAATTTATGCAAATATCAGAATTTTCCTTTAGATTTTGAGCTTCACATCAGGAGTCACCCATTATTTATTTCTCTGTCCCCCAGGACTTACCCATTGTAAAATGGGGATGAGCGGCTTACCAAATTGAGTGATGGTTTACATCTCTGTCAGGGTGGAGATGTTCATGTTATGTTTTATTCATGATATATTCCAAAGGCCTAAAACAGTGCTTGGCAATACTGTTCTGGTATGTGTTGTGAGTTCCTTTGGGTTGTGGGGTAGGAGAGAAATCTGAGGTTTAGAAGTTGTCAGTGTATTTTGATAATGACAAACTAGTTTACATGTTAATAAACACTAAGACGGTCTTATTGAATATGATACAGAATGTAATAGAATTATCACAAGTTGGACTCAGAGTTTCACTTGCTTGAAGGGTTGTCTGCAAGGATATAATTATTACACTGGTGATCCTAACATTTTGAGAGGCATGGTCCTTCAGGGAACATCTAACAAATGAGGGCTCCTCTCACTGTCTAGTTCTAGTGGCCAGGACTTTTGAAGGAGTCATTTTTGTTGGTCTCTGGCTGCTGTAGGTAGCCAGGTCTCCTGAGGGCTTTTTGTAATCACTGGAAAGAGTTCCATCGCAGGGACTTAAGGTGATATTTCTACCATTGTAGTCCAGGATCATTTGACCAAAATCACTGTTTTAGTTGTTAAACTGTAGTCTTGGGGATTGAAACCAGATCAGCTGAATCATAATGGAGGCAGGGTCTGTCCATCTGCATTTTAAATAAATAACCTTGAATGATACTTCTGTCTGCTAAATATTAAAATCTACTAATTGGAGAGAGAGAGTGACAGAATATTTGGCTTGTAAGATTGAATGAGATAGAGAAACACTTTGTATTTTTTTAAAAAGTAGATTAATAGCCTGGATTGGCAAGGGGTACATTGTCTTAGGCTGTTCTCTGTTAAGATGAGTCATTCAATTTAGGGTGTTTCTCAGACTTTGAGGAAGGGTGGAGTGCTCTTTTCCATTGGAATTTAAATACAATTGAGGAAGGACTAAGATCTCAGGTGGAGAATTAAGGTGAAACTAAGGGCTTCCCAATTGGCACAGTGGTGGTGGAGACTCTGCTTGCCAATGCAGGAGACACAGGAGACCCCGGTTTGATCCCTGGGTCCGGAAGATCCCATTGAGGGGGAAATGGCAACACAGTCTGGTATTCTTGCCTGGAGTATATCCTGTGGACAGAGGAGGTTGGCAGACTCCAGTCCATGGGGTCCCAGAGTCAGATGCAGCTGAGTGCACATTTCCATCAAATGTGCTCCCCTGTAGCTAAATTTATAGCTTTTTTTTTTTTTTTTAATATGGATAACAGTGTTTACAGGGTGGTGTAAAAACAGAAGTTATCTCAAATACATCTAGTCCTC
This sequence comes from Capricornis sumatraensis, assembly GCF_032405125.1. Classification (NCBI taxonomy): domain Eukaryota; kingdom Metazoa; phylum Chordata; class Mammalia; order Artiodactyla; family Bovidae; genus Capricornis; species Capricornis sumatraensis. The sequence continues at coordinate 32,842,605 of NC_091078.1, read as the reverse complement.
AACAGTTTTTCTTTGTTTTTAGTATTATATCATAAAACTATATCAGAAGCTGACCCCATTTGTCCTGTGTATAATGCTATATTTAGGAATTAACTTTCTGAGCAAGTACATCACATATATCATTGATACAAACAATAGGATGTCAAGAAAGGAAGAAAAAAATAGTCTATAACTGCTGCGTATGTGCATGGTAGTTTAACAATTATGAATGTTCTTAGAAAGGGACATAGATTAGTTTTGTTCATCAATTAAAGGGAATTTTACAATAGAATTCCAAACATGGGTACATTTTAAAAATCATATACAACAACACTTAATACTTTTACATAAATTTAATGTAAATTATATTGATTTTAGAGAGTTAAACAAAATTATCAATCGCCCTATTCCTTAGAACTTTAGAAATTCCTCTGATAGGTGATCCACAGTCTGGTCTATTTTCAGCTTTGAAAATAACAGTTTACATTCAATTTGTGTAAAAGTATTAGGTTGGTGCAAAAATAATTTTGGTTTTGTATTGTTGAACTTTGCCATTTGATATAGAATACATTCTTAAATAAATGTGACTACTGTGGTCTATGGGGTCATGAAGAGTCGGACACGACTGAACGACTTCCCTTTCACTTTTCACTTTCATGCATTGGAGAAGGAAATGGCAACCCACTCCAGTGTTCTTGCCTGGAGAATCCCAGGGACGGGGTAGCCTGGTGGGCTGCCGTCTATGGGGTCACACAGAGTTGGACACGACTGAAGTGACTTAGCAGCAGCAGCATGTTATAGAAAAATCTGCTAAGTTGCTGAATTGTTTTAGTTACTTATGTAGATGCTAGAGATAATTAGACGAATAGTCATTCTGCTTTGGTGGAACTTATATCTTTGTGAATTCAGCATCCATAAATCCTAAAGTCGTGTTCCTAGGGATTTCTAACCAAGCCTGTTCCTACTTAGTGTCAAGAAGAGAAGACATGGGAGTATGAGGATAGTATAACCAGTTAGATGTGTTAGCTTCTTAGACTTGGCTTTCTCCTGATGGGGAAACATGGGACTTCGATTACATTTTTCTCAGCAAAATGTTGACACTTTCCTAGAAAAAGTAGAGTGCCAATACTAATTTTTGCCACTAGATGGCAGACATCTGCACTTTTGTGTCCAATGAGTGAGTCAAGTTTTGAAAAATTAAAATGAGGTTCAAAATGATTCATTTGATATGAAAAATAATGTTAGCCTCACATGAATGAGAGGTAGTGGTGACTGTTATGCTCCATGGATACAATACTTTATGACCATTTTTAAACTCCCTAGCATCTATTTTCAGTGTGTCTACCCACTCTGTTTTTAAATGCAGGACAACCCATTTTTTAAACTCTTTTTGAAAGTCACATTTGTTACTGAAGTTATGATATAACAGACTCTTTAATATACTTTTACCAGTGTTCTTTTTGTACAAAAAAGTTAAAATAGTCTTTGAAACTGAGGCATAGATGTGCACAGTTGATGGATCTAGGGAGTATGTTACCTTTACAGATGTAACATGAGAAACCAGTGTTTCATTTTCTTGTGAGAGAAGAAACAAAGATACTAGGTACTCTGCCTGACTACTTCATTTGCTCTACCATTGGTTACAAGAGTCCAAAGAAAATGCAGTGGGAACAGAGGTTATATCTGGCAAATCACATGTATGAACCAAGACCAGCATCACTGTTACAGAACTGAAAGCTGGCCCAAATCCTGCTGATGAACATCCTGCCTGTCTCCCCCTTTTATCAAGATCACTAACCAAAGCATGAATCAAAGCATGTCTTGGAAGACTGAAGGTGCCATATAATGTGTTTTTGAAGTCCAAACCAGACTAAGCTATAAAAAGTAGTGCCTACTGACTTTCTAAATTTCTGAAAAACCTATACCAATTGTGTTCATGTCTGACTACGTCATGTCCGACATTTTGCAACCTCATGGACTGTAGCATGCCAGGCTTCTCTGTCCTCCACCATTTCCTGGAGTTTCCTCAGGACTCAATTCACATCCATTGAGTCGGTGATACCAACTGAAGATACTGTCTTTGACTTTCAAAGACAGCATTGTTTTGAGGAAGCTAGGTTCAGAAGGTTATACAAATTTGCAGCCAAGTCTTGAACCCTAGATATGTGTTTATAGTCTACAAAGATGTTCACTTATAAAACAGAATTTTCTGAGCCAAGTTGTTCTTGGGATTCAAAGGGTAGAGAAGCCAGATCTTTTTGGAGGGATACCAGGAACTTGGTTTAAAGGATTTCACTTGAGAGATCTCACTTTAAAAGACCAGTAAGGTTTAAATAGAGATATAAGGCAAGCTATTTAGGCAAAACTTACATGTGAAAAACCCCTACTGTTTTTTGGTCTGTACCATGCACTCTCCATCTCAGAGTCTTTGCACTTACTGTTCTATTTGGAACATTCTTTATCCAGAAATCTATACAGCTTGCTTCTGTACTTAAGATCTCTCCTCAAATGTCACCTTATCAGGTCAGCATTTTGTGATCACGTCCCATGAAACAGCATGCACCCCTTCTCTCATCATCTCCCTAATCTGTTGTCCTCCTCCTGGAAATTTATTACCACTAATAAAGTGCACATTTTGTTTTTCATTTATTGTCTGTTTATATTCTCTACAGCATGAGCTCTCTGAGACAGAGGAATTAACCTTTTATTTTAATTGTTAAATGTCTAGTTCCTAGAACATTGCCTGACCCACAGTAGGCTTCTATCAAACACTAACTGAATAAATGAAAATGCCACGCCACTTTTTATTATTGCAGAAAGGAAAACTGACAAACCTAACCCATATTGTCCTTTGAACTAGGGCCTTTTCTTTTGAACAATCATGTTGAAATAATTACTGATAGCATCATTTATAGTGAATTACAGGTGACAGATTAATGACTGTAGACATGAAGAACAATGAAACAAACTAGCACATTCAGTCAAATTGAATAGGCCTAGCTTTCTTTTCAATTATGATGTTTTACCCCGTTTTTCTATTACAATTAGATAAGAGGGAAGCAACTTGTTACCTTCTCATTCTTTTCAATCCTGTTTTTGTAAATGCCCACTTACTCAATTGTGAACATATGCTTTTAAAAAGGGAGTAAAGAAATTCTTATGGTTATAAAATGGAAGAAAAAAGAGGAGGGATTATCTGAATTTGGGATTCTTTATCATACTTTGGGAAATCAACAGTTGAGTGCCTGCTGTGTGTCACTATGCAAAATACGATACACAGCCAAAGGTGTGCTGGCCCCGGATGCTCTTGGTGTGTCATAATACACTTAGTTTTCTGTGACTTTGCTAATATGATTTAGAGTGGTGCAGTTACACTGCGTCTGTTTAAATAGTGTACTCTTAGGGGCTTCCCTGGTGGCTCAGTGGTAAAGAATCTGCCAGCAATGCAGGAGCCACAGGAAATGAGGGTTCTATCTTTGGGTTGGGAAGATCCCCTGGAAGAGGGCATGGCAACCCACCCCAGCATTCTTGCCTGGAGGATCCCATGGACAGAGGAGCCTGGCAGTCTGCAGCCCATTGGGTGGCAAAGAGTTGGACATGCCTGAAACGACTTAGCACACACGCAACCTATTCTGTTAGATTTTTTGACAACAAATTCTAGGCTTGAAATATTGCTAAACACACTTGAAGGTAATGTTTTCTGTCTTCCCATCTGTCACACATTTATTGAGTACTGCTAATGCCAAGATGCTGTTCCATGCTGGAGATAGAGTGATGCAGAAAGAAGACCGTGTCTTGTCTTCATGGAGTTTGAGATTTGAGTGGATCAACTAATTTTTCTTTCTGTTGAGAAGTATCTTTAAAAAGTAATATAGTAATATTACTTAATATATTAATATAGTGTAACAGACTGTCTGGTTTGAAGAATGCTGATGTGGACATAATCATGAGAAGATCAACATCCCTAGTGCTGTAATTTGTGTTCAATAGTGGTTGGGTAGAAGACACTTCCTGGAGACATGATATTTCTGAAACCTGAAAAAAGTTAAAGTGTTAGTCGCTCAGTCGTGTCTGACTCTTTGGGCATCACCAAATCACACACACCCACCTAAGTTTAGGAACTATCTTGACTTCTGTTGGGCCTGAGTTTTTCCCATCTCAGATCTTGAAATCGTATGTGTATGTGAAAATCTTTGGCAGTCTGGGCTCTGAATCAAATCAGAAAACAATATTTGTGCCGGTGTGACTTCAAAGCAGATATTTGAAAAGTTCAGAAGATATCTTACCAAGATCACATGGAAGTTAGTGGTCTAGCGGAATTTGGGATAATCATGAGCTTGACTCATTGATCTCTAAAAAGATAATCGTGTCTTTGGAGTTGATATCAGGGAGTTCACTGAAACGATAATGTCTTTTGTTTAAAATCAGTGATTTAGATAATAGGGAAGTTTTGATTTGAGGGTGTCTACTTGTTCTTTCCTAACTTTTAAAGAACCTTCTGGTATATGGTATTAGGTGTCTGATATTATCCTTAAAAATGGTTTTCCATCACAAAATGCTCTCAAGCTCCCAGAGTTTCTAAGGTTCTTCTCAGTTTTTACCAATTTACATTCTAAATGTTTCCAACCATTATTTATTCTTTTACCTTTTATTTTAATCCAGTGTTTCTCCACTGGATTTTCCTCATTAATGCCACCCTTAGGAGGCTTTTAGACATTTTTTTCCCCCTAATAATCTCTCTACCACATGAATATTTCTAAAATGGGAAAAGGACAATTTTTTTGGACTCCTTTTTTTGGTTAAATAATTTTTTAAAAAATCGTTTGACCATGCTGTGAGGCATATGGGATCCTAGTTCCCTGACCAGGGATGGAACCCATGCCCCTTACATTGGAAGCATGGAGTCTTAACCACTGGACCTTCAGGGAAATCCAACCACGTGAAGTTTTAATACCATATATTTATAGCATATTTGTTTATAAAATATGACCATTTAGAGAGTCAGAAATCATTGCAATCTCTAAGACTTTCTGCCCTCTCAGAACTCATTTTCACCCCATTTGGGCTAATATCACTGCCATGGAATGCATACTTTAATCATTCATGTCATGGTGATACGAAGGCGGGAGTGAGTTCATCCACCTCACACTCACAGTTCCCCAGTCCCCTTGCTTGGCTCTCTCCCTAGAAGTTCTGCAGTGTTGACGCAATTCTCTCATTAAGCCTGCAACATCCCTCCTCACCCACTTCCTCATCGCCACCTCTTTCTTGAATCCTCTGGTCCTTTAGGACTGGTACCTGAGTGAGCTCACCTTCAGTCCCTCAAGAAGGATTTCCGTGGAAATGTCTGCAGGGTTGTCCCTTAATACTTGGTTTCTGAGCAGTAGAAAAGATCAATATACTTTTTTTCTTAAGCAAAATGAGAAACTCTAAGAATGATTCCCTTGATCTTCCTGCTCCTTCCTGCTTTTTTCAGCTCCTTTGGCTCAGGGAGTCCTAAACTGGTTGTGTTCTGCCTGGCAAAACTGCCTGTTCTCAGCATCCAAGGACAGTTGAGATGAAAGCCTGCCCAGATATGTCCATTCTGTTGTGTTTTTAATATGATTTACACAGTACTTGGGGGCTTCTCAGGTGGGGCGCTAGTGGTAAAGAATCTGCCTGCCAACACAGGAGATGTGGGTTTGATCCCTGGGTCAGGAAGATTCCTTGGAGTAGGAAATGGCAACCCACTCCAATATTCTGGCCAGGGAAATCCCATGGACAGAGGAGCATGGCGGACTACAGTCTGTGGGGTCGCAAAGAGTCCAGGCACAGCTGAGCGACTGAACAGTAACAACAGTATCCCTGGCATTTAGAAAGTCATAGTTCCCAAGGCTGTGATAAAATGACAGCATCCTCAGGGGCCCACCACTCCCAGATCCCCACTCATGAGAGGCAACCGCTTTTCTCTCTTTAGGCCCTTTTTCGTATCTGTTACTTACTCTATATGTCTCTAAATAACAGTCTCTGACAGCTATGTCTTGCTTTTCGACTTGCTTTAAGGATTTACTTCTTACTCCAGAAAATGAAGTTGTAGCCCTGTTGTAAATCTCTTTTCTTTTACTCCCAAGAGAACCATTAAAATTTTTGTCAAATCAATATTAATTGCAAGCAAGTTATTGTAAACATTTTTTTTAATGTGGACCATTTTAAAAGTGTTTATTATATATGTGACAATATTGCTTCTGTTTTATGTTTTGATTTTTTGGCCACACAGTATGTGGGATCTTAGTTCCCCAACCAGGGGTTGAACCTGCACCTCCTGCATTGGGAGGTGAAGTCTTAACCACCAGACCACCAGGGAGGTCCCTATAAGCATGTTTTGACTGTATGTTTTACTCACTATAGAACCATTTACAGAACTATGGTATCTTCTTCTTATATTATTTTTTTACTTTGTTGGAATGAATACTGTCTCATTGTCTCCTTTTCTTCCCTGCATCTCCCTCTCTCCCTTCCTGTCTTTCATCTCTTCCGGAGTCTTTGCACCTTTTGCTCCAGTCAGAACTGGATGCTCTCTGGACCTTCCAGATAGCTTTCCTCTAGCATTTTTCCTGGAGAAGGCAATGGCACCCCACTCCAGTACTCCTGCCTGGAAAATCCCATGGACAGAGGAGCCCGGTAGGCTGCAGTCCATGGAGTCGCTGAGGGTCAGACACGACTGAGCAACTTCACTTTCACTTTCATTCACTGGAGAAGGAAATGGCAACCCACTCCAGTGTTCTTGCCTCGAGAATCCCAGGGATGTGGGAGCCTGGTGGGCTGCCGTCTATGGGGTCGCACAGAGTCGGACAAGACTAAAGTGACTTAGCAGCAGCAGTAGAAGCATTTTTCCCTCAGTATACCCTTCCCCAGATTGTCTCTTTTCTTCAGAGATCTTCAGTTTTACTTTCTGCAGAGTGAGAGCAATAATGACTATCCTGGCTCTTGCTAGTTCTCAGGAACATTAAATGAGCATATATCTAAATAGTAGTAGTACTAGCACACAGTACACATCCCCAAAATATTAAATAACAACTTATTGCTACTGTGTATACTGACTTTATGGTTATTTTTCCATTATTATCTTACCTGTCTCAATGGAACATTTCTGTGGGACAATATGAGTAGAACAGGAGCTCACTGTGGAATAAGTAAGAGCCCTGCAGACTGGTAATGTCATCAGGCAGGCATGCTGAGTCGACAGAGGATGAGATGGTTGGACGGCATCACCAACTCATTGGACATGAATTTGAGCAAATTCCTGGAAGATAGCAAAAGTCAAGGAAGCCTGGTGTGTTGCAGTCCATTGTGTTGCAAAGAGTTGGACATGACTGAACCACAACAAACACACGCTCAGTTGCTCGTTCGTGTCCAGCTCTTTGCAACCTGTTGGACTGTAGCCTGCCAGGCACCTCTGTTTGTGGGATTTTTCAGGCAAGAATAATGGAGTGGGCTGCCGTTCCCTCCTCCAGGAGATCTTCCCAATCTAGGGGTCAAACCCACATCTCTTGCGTCTCCTGCATTGGCAGGTGGATTCTTTACAACTGAGCCACCTGGGATGACCATGATGCCATCATACTTATTACCGTTAAGGTAATAAGTATGTAATGTAATAAGCAATTACTGTTAATGGTCCAACATACTGTGGACTTCTTTCAAGGGTCAGTTAGAGCAGATGCCACCCGAAGGAGAGAAGGATAGTTCTTTTTAGTGTGACTGAGGCTTGTTGGTTACCCACTGATGCCCTCCCTGCCCTGCACTCTGACCCTGACAAGACAAGCCCATTTTCTGTGAATGTGAGGACTGAACTCTAATCTGAATTTAAGATGTGTACTGATGTCTTTTAGGAATGTTTTACATTTTATGAACTTCAATCAGCTACAATATTATTGGAATAAAACGGTGAGGCATGAAAGCGTGAGTGTCTATGTTGGAATAGAGAACTCTCTTGTCCAGAATATATAGCTAATTAATTAAATGGAAAGGCTCAAAATCAAGTATTAATATATTTAGATGTTACTTTGCCGTTAGTGTGGCTTTGGGATGTTGAGGGTACACATACACACATAATAAACATATTTTTAAAAATTAAGAACCAAATGCCAATTTGTTTCCCATTGTTGTTATCTCCATTACCAATGTTTGCTTGGTTGGTTTTAAATCCTATTGATGATACCAGAATAATATAAACCCAAGGGGGGTAGATGTTTGTTGAAAAAGACGGGGGGTTTGACAAAAGGAATTTGAATTTTAGACTCTCCTAAGCACTTGTCACTAGCAGAGATGCCACAGTAATTTAAAGAGCAGTTCCCGTGTTGCCACTGGAAGAGGTGGTGTCTGTCACTGAGCACCTAAGCGTGTCTAAATCCCGGGGCATAGGCACAGCTCATCACTGCTGTGCTGTTTTGACTACTCCTTTGCTAGCTTTGTATTCAGTTGATTTTGCATTGAACCACGTGCTTTGATGATAGTTAAATACTTGTCCTTGATATAATGAGAAGAATACCTCTGAGGTGAATCACACAAGTGGCCTACCTTGTTTAAAAGAGATTAATCCCTCCCTCACTTGGATTTCCATAAACCTAAGCAATTTGAAGATTCATTTAGGTGTCATCTACCTGAGGCAGGTGTTTACAGCCCTTTGGAGTTACTCGGAACAAACCATCTTCCCTCCCGTCCCCTTGGCCCCCGCTATGTGACATTACAAAAACACCAACCTCTATGTTTGCTCCACAGCACGTAGTGAAAAATCTGGAACAGAACAAGTTTAGATCACATGCAGGCTTTTTGGGAAGATGGACTCGCACAGACGGTGTGCCTAGTTGCATCTATTTCCTTAAATTCTGTCCAGCTGAGATTAAAGAGGATTAATTGGATTAACTGAATGCATACAGTAGAAGTTTTATTTCATTAACATGATCAATTTCTTTGGAGCTCCTGCTCTTGATGAACAATGGCTCTTAGTGTAGATACAGGTAGATTGTAGGAAACCTGCAGTTTGAGCCTTTCTGGAGAATGATTCACTGACCATATAAATATTAATATTTACAAAATATTGTGTGCTTACTCAGTGTTGGAACAGCACTAAATACTTCCTTTGTAATGCACCACTTAATTCTTGAAATAATATACAAGGTAGGTACCATCTCTGTTTATTAGATAAGTATAAGCCACAGATAGGTTAAATGATATCCAAATCAGGTTTCAGACAAATGAGTGTTTGACTCTGGTTCTGGTTAAAGATGTTTGCAATCTCTGGACTAAAAAAAAAATGGATTTTATAGTCTGATCAGAGAAAAATTATCTTTTTATAGAAGATACTTTTTATATCCCTTTCTCTGTGTCATAGTAACAGCTTGTTAAAAAAAAATTAAGGAAAGAATAAAAATATGAAAAGAAGGAAAATTAAAGTAACTGGAGGAAAAAATAAAGTTGTAAGTAGATAATGGACCCAAATTTGGATAAGGAAAAATTTAGTATATCTAAAAGTATAATTCTTTAGCTGCATTGGTGAGACATACCTGTGATAATAAATTTTCATTACCAATGAAGAATGAAGCCACGGGGATGATCCAGAGAGAAGATATGGGGTGGGAGGTGGGAGGGGGGTTCAGGATTGGGAACTCAGGTATACCCGTGGCTGATTCATGTCAATGTATGGCAAAACCAATACAGTATTGTAAAGCAAAATAAAGTAAAAATAAAAATTAAAAAAAAAAAAGAATGAAGCTAGAACAAGAAAGACTAGTAATTACAGCAGCTAGAGAGGGGAAAAAAATTAGCTAGAGTTGTAGCTAGATTCCAATAACTTGCCATTTTATTCATCTAAGAGGATCATCCAGGGCTCTGAGTATAATGTTCTCTATGCAACTTGGAAGCTGATTCAGTGATCTTATGTAAATCATGCGTAATTGATAGATGACAAGTAGAAATACTAAATTTCTATATTTGGTATAGGTTTTCCAAGTAGAAGAAAATTAAGGGAAGAAGAGCAGACTGTTCAAGTATGAACATGTGCTCATAGGATATTGCCGTTGTGCCTAGCTTCCTTGATGATCACGCTGTTGAGAGAGACTCTTCAGGAGCAGAATTAACTACTGTGGGGAAACCATATTTGATCTGAATTTCAGAATCTGGTGTGTATATTTATTTTTGGCCCCATGGCATGTAGGACCTTAGTTCTCTGGTCAGAGATCAAACTGCCAACCCCCTACCCCCCACCTCACCCTGCCCCCCAGACTACCAGGGAAGCCCCTCAGAATCCATTTTAAAGAACTAAAATCATAGAGACCGTACTTCGTATGGTCGTGGGTCTTCAGTGATCCTAGGTTTTTTTTTTTTAATTAAGTGTTTGTTTAGTTATGTAGAATAATTTATCTGATTCCATCACTGATTTTCCTCTGAAGTTTAGACTCATGGCAGCATGTTATCAATAGAGAAACTAAATATTGACATGTGTGGTAAAGTAGAGAAGATTTTCTCTATAAAACAACACTGTCTAGAATGAGGAGTAAAACCTCTGACAGGCATTCCATTCACTTTCTAATGAATCTCATTGTTTTAAAGGATGACTATTTAACAATGTGAACTAGAATGAAATAATCTGGTATCTTTTTTCCAATGAAAACATATCGGCCTACACTAAACACTGTGAGTTATCAGTAGTAGTGTGACTGTGTTCTCTCCTTGCTGCCAATTAATAGTTTTCGTCTTTTCAGAAAATGATTTCATGGAGTGTTAATTTGTAAATCGAGGGAAGGGGGGAAAATTTAAGTTAAAAAGTAAAAGATTTAACAAAGGTTATACTCTGATATCTCAGCCTCATCTTATAGCTGGTAGGTTATGAGACTTCCAGAAGGGTATATCTTTAACCCTTCTCATCAATGGATATGGTTTAGCCGCCCAGACCAGTTAGCTGTCTCAACTGTCCCTTTACAGATGAGGATGGATAGTTAGGGAATCTGAGGAACTGGGTCATGCCTTTATTGATGAGAATGAAGTAAGAAACAACGGAAGGAAAGTGGTTGCCAGAATTGCTTCTCAAATTCATGGATACAGGGGACTGAACAAGGAGATAAATTGTTACTTTTTGAGAGTTTGGAGTTCATTTGTATGATTTAAAAAGGCTCGAAAACGATAGAAACCCATGATATTAGAGGCTACCTGCTAACAGGTTGACTCGGTGATTTTACAATCCCCCTTAACATCTGCTTCTGAGTTCAGAGAAAGAAGATGCATGTTAACGTTACCTTGTCCTCCAAAGATGTAAAGAAAACAATTTCAGCTGTGAATATGTGTTGCTCACACATGCTGTTTTCAAAAGAAAAAAAAAGTTTGGATAGAAAAAATTTTTTACAAAATTTATAGACTTCATAATAGAATGAAAAATATACTCTAGTATATTTTATAACAAGTGGTAAACTCTGCTGCTGGGTAAACTCTGTGTATGTTCCATTTGGTTCTTTAAAGAAAATAAAGAGTTACTCCTTGACGCCCTTCTGAATCACCACATCCTACTGGCTAGGCGTAACATCTTTTGTTTAGGAGACTGCCAGAGAGCTGACATTTCTGATGTTATGTTTATTATCCTAGATACTCATTGTAAATTATATGTTTTAAGCCAGCTTATGAGATTGAAAAAGTTAAATTAATGTTTTAATTTTTTCTTTTTTCATAATTTTTCACATAGAATGTATATCCTCTAGAATATAAAATTTGATATCAGAAATGATTTTGACTGTCCAAAGACATCTCTTTCAGATATTTCTAATTTTAAATTTTAGAAATTGACTAGGATTTACTAATTTTGATGTTCCATAGGTTTCCTTCTAGGTACAGATTGAAAACCAGCACAGATCTTTAATTCCAGATACATGGATACAATGAGTAAAAAAGTAATCCAGGTCATGATTTTTGTTGTAAATATTTAATAGCAGATAACCAATTATAACAGATTTTTTCTTTTCAACAAATTTTTTATTTACCTTCCTTTAACTTACCTTATTTGTTGCTGAGCTAAAATCTACATGTTAGGAGGCCAGTACATGTTAATAAGAAATAAAGCAAACAAAACATCAGATTTCCTAGATTACTCTATTAAAAGTTGCTTAAATGATTGCTGCAACATGTATACATTACGGTGTTGAAGCAAGGGTGCTAAATTTCAGATGCCTGTAGCAGGGAGGCAGTGGGCCAAGTAAATATAAAGTGTAGCCCCTGGGAGAGGGCAGGAACTCAGGCCAGGTAGACTGTGCACATCATTGTGAAGGTGACCCACGGCTTACCTGAGTCTGCCTTTATAATATGGCAATATTGGCCCTCTGTTGCCAGATGTTTTATGTGTTAACAAAGGCTTAAAACCAAGTTTTTAACATAACTCTTACAATGTGTAAATGTTGCTTTATATGTATATATTTATATGCTTTGATCAGGAGTCCCCAACCTTTTTGATTCCATAGAAGACAATTTTTCCATGGACTGGGGGAGGGTGTGCTTTCAGGATGATTCAACCAAGTGGATTACATTTATTGTATACTTTATTTCTATTATTATTACATCAACTCCACCTAAGATCATCAGGTATTAGATCCCAGAGGTTGGGGACCCCCTTTTATGTATTTGTATTTATTTATTTAAAAAATCTTGTGTGAGCAAACAAAATATTTACTTGGATTGGGTCTATCTGGGCAGCAGGCATTTTGCAGTCTCTGCATGAAGGAACTCATTGTGTATACACAAAGTGTTCTGTAAATTATCTTAGAAATATTTGTGATTTTTTTTTTAGTCCATCTGATATAGTGGGGAGAAATTTGTTTTTTTTTTAAGCCAACAGATTTTATGTACTTGGCATGCTGAAAACCACTAGACCATTCAGGTATGACCTAAATCAAATCCCTTTTGATAATACAGTGGAAGTGAGAAATAGATTTAAGGGCCTAGATCTGATAGACAGAGTGCCTGATGAACTATGGATGGAGGTTTGTGACATTGTGCAGGAGACAGGGATTAAGACCATCCCCATGGAAAAGAAATGCAAAAAAGAAAAATGGCTGTCTGAGGAGGCCTTACAAATAGCTGTGAGAAGAAGAGAAGCAAAAAGCAAAGGAGAAAAGGAAAGATATAAGCATCTGAATGCAGAGTTCCAAAGAATAGCAAGGAATGATAAGAAAGCCTTCCTCAGTGATCAGTGCAAAGAAATGGAGGGAAACAACAGAATGGGAAAGATTAGAGATTTCTTCAAGAAAATTAGAGATACCAAGGGAACATTTCATGCACAGATGGGCTAGATAAAGGACAAAAATGGTATGGACCTAAAAAAAGCAGAAAATATTAAGAAGAGGTGGCAAGAATACACAGAAGAACTGTACAAAAAAGATCTTCATGACCCAAATAACCAAGATGATGTGATCACTCACCTAGAGCCAGACATCCTGGAATGCAAGGTCAAGTGGACCTTAGGAAGCATCACTACAAACAAAGCTAGTGGAAGTGATAGAATTACAGGACTGGAAAAGGTCAATTTTCATTCCAATTCTGAAGGAAAGGCGGCAATGTAAAAGAATGTTCAAACTACCGCATAATTGCATTCATCTTGCACACTAGTAAAGTAATGCTCAAAATTCTCCAGGCCAGGCTTCAGCAGTACATGAACTGTGAACTTCCAGATGTTCAAGCTCATTTTAGGAAAGGCAGAGGAACCAGAGATCAAATTGCCAACATCCACTGGATCATCAAAAAAGCAAGAGATTTCCAGAAAAACATCTATTTCTGCTTTATTGACTGTGCCAAAGCCTTTGACTGTGTGGATCACAATAAACTGTGGAAAAATCTGAAAGAGATGGGAATACCAGACCACCTAACCTGCCTCTTGAGAAACCTATATTCAGCTCAGGAAGCAACAGTTAGAACTGGACATGGAACAACAGGCTGGTTCCATATAGGAAAAGGAATACATTAAGGCTGTATATTGTCACCCTGCTTATTTAACTTATATGCAGAGTACATCATGAGAAACGCTGGACTGGAAGAAACACAAGCTGGAATCAAGATTGCCGGAAGAAATATCAATAACCTCAGATATGCAGATGACACCACCCTTATGGCAGAAAGTAAAGAGGAGCTAAAAAGCCTCTTGATGAAAGTGAAAGAGGAGAGCGAAAAAGTTGGCTTAAAGCTCAACATTCAGAAAACTAAGATAATGCATCTGGTCCCATCACTCCGTGGCAAATAGATGGGGAAACAATGGAAACAGTGTCAGACTTTATTTTGGGGGGTTCCAAAATCACTGCAGATGGTGATTGCAGCCATGAAATTAAAAGATGCTTACTTCTTGGAAGGAAAGTTATGACCAATCTAGACAGCATATTTAAAAGTAGAGGCATTACTTTGCAACAAAGGTCCATCTAGTCAAGGCTATGGTGTTTCCAGTAGTCCTGTATGGATGTGAGAGTTGGACAGTGAAGAAAGCTGAATGCTGAAGAATTGATGCTTTTGAACTGTGGTGTTGGAGAAGACTCTTGAGAGTCCCTTGGACTGCAAGGAGATCCAACCAGTCCATCCTAAAGGAGATCAGTCCTGTGTGTTCATTGGAAGGACTGATGTTAAAGCTGAAACTCCCATACTTTGGCCACCTGATGCAAAGAGTTGACTCATTGGAAAAGACCCTAATGCTGGGCAGGATTGGGGGCAGGAGGAAAAGGGGACGACAGAGGATGAGATGGCTGGATGGCATCAGCAATTCATTGGATATGGGTTGGGTAGACTCCGGGAGTTTGTGATGGACAGGAAGTCCTGGCGTGCTGCGATTCATGGGGTCGCAAACAGCTGGACATGACTGAATGACTGAACTGAGCTGAATGCTGTACATTGGATAACTGTCATTTAATATTGATATATTTTCCTTTATGCATTAGATACATACTGTAATGAGATTTTCTTGTCCATCGTTTTATCAATAGTGGCTTGTAAGATAATTGTTAATTTTGTTTGGCTTTCTTGCCGCTTTTATTCCTACATTAAAAAGAAATCTAAGCACTCTTTCATGCATCTATTCACTGACTTTTGGTTTTTGATGTACATTAATATTAGATATAATAAATGAATAATGACCACATCCACTTTGGAGTAACATACATTCAAGTTTTTTGGAAAAACAGCAAAAATATACATTACATATGACCTTAACAAAATGCTAAAGTTCTCATACTTTAATTCTTCTTTATAAAGAAAGGATGTTCTTGCTATACATGGTTAGAATAAATAAAAATACTTTTAAAACTGAAATAATTTTAAACCTTTCAAGATTTTCAAGCAACAAAGATAACTTAAAAAACCCAAAAATTTCCCCAGTAAATGGATATCAAATCATAAATGCTTATAAGACAATTAAGTTGAAAAGGAAAACATCTCCCATGACAGTGAGTCATTTGGATGGTTGGTTTCCTGAATGCTGTTTTATGGGATACTGGTACAGTCACTCTTGGTATCTGCATATTCTAGTCTAAGGGTCCTTGGATTGTTTACCTCTGTATTTAGATATCCATCTGACTCATCCTGTTTTTGAGGGCAGAGACACCTATTCATTCTTTCTATAATCCATAGTATTGCCTCAATTAATTTGTCTTAGTCTGATTCTGTATGTTCAACTCTCAAGAGGATTCTTGTAAGTATAGTCTACTTATTAAAGTCAAACAAATTTCGCTATTGGGAGCTCCCACCCAACCTTTTCAAATAAATTATTTGTTTTGGAAAAGTCAGGATCAAAATGTTATGCTTTTCATTGTTTTATCCAAGTGGAGATATAATTTGTCTTGACATTTGGATTCTTCTATGAGTTTATATGAGTTGGATTAAGATTTAATGTCAAGAAATCACAAGAGAAGAATATATAAGGGTGTTTAGTCCACCAACCTTTCATTTTAAAGAATGGTAGTTTAAAGAAGGAGCAGATAGTATATGATTAAAGTTTTCAGATTTGAGTTTGTAGTCCATATTGTTCATATATTCCAGCATTCAACAAATTCAATACATTAAATGTTAACAAAATCTACATGTAATCATCTGGATGAAAGTGGAAAGCAACTCTTTGTACTACAAAGATCAAAATTTAAATAACTTCGTCTTTCTCACCCTGTTTTGCAGGTAATTTTTCCTGGTCTTATTTTATATCTCCTGACCTGGGGAACCATTACCCTGAACAGGCACAACTAATATGATGCCAGTGTAAAGCAATTGTATTTATCTTTCTCCCATTGCCTCTTCATGTCATCCCAGTGAGACTGATTATTTCCTTGCTCCTATATGAAGATTCAGACGGGCTTCCCAGGTGGCTCAGTGGTAAAGATTCCACCTGCCAGTGCAGGAGACACCAGAGGCACAGGTTCAGTCCCTGGGTCAGAAAATGCTAAGTGAGTAAAAGTCACTCAGTTGTGTCTGACTCTTTGTGACCCCATGGACTGTATAGTCCAGGCCAGAATAGTGGAGTGGATAGACTTTCCCTTCTCCAGGGGATTTTCCCAATCCAGGGATTGAACCCAGGGTTGGGAAGAGCCTCTGAAAAAGGGAATGGCAACCCACTCCAGTATTGTTGCCTGGAAAATCTCATAGACAGAGGAGCCTGATGCATTGTAGTCCAGGGAGTTGCAAAGAATTGGACTCAACTAAGTGACTGAATACGCATGTGGATTTGAAAATCCAATAGTCCAGTGACTTGCTGATATGTTCTATCAGACACAGGGACTGAACTTAGTAATACTCCATTAGATATATTCCATCTAATAGTCAAGGGTCTAACACATCTTCCCTTCATTCCCAAGCTCCCTAAGGAGCAGGATCTTTGTTTAGTCAGAAGAAATGAGTGAGAAAGCTGCTGTTTTGGAGACTTGAGCCCTCTCATAAATCCATATCTGGTTTAGTCCTCCTCTTCATTGCCTCAAAGCACTCTGTTTGCTTATCTCTATCTAAGGTAAACTTATCACAGTTATCACACTTCATTGGAAACGACTGCTTCCTCTGTTTAAAGACAGGACTTAATGTTTTCTGCATCCATGCTTTCCTAATGTTTTACATGGTAGGCACATATGCTGGATGAATACATTCATAACTGGAATTCTCAAAGTTCTTGTGTGGCTTTTAAGAAATTCAAACGTGTTGATTCTACCTGGGAGATTGAGTCAATAGATTTTTTAAAGTTTCACAGGGTATCTTAATTTACAACAGAGTTGAAATCCACTGAGCTAGATGTAAAAGTTTTGGTATTAATAGCTTTGACACTTTAATTAAGGGAACTTTACACTTTTAATCTAGAAATGAGTTTTAGAATAAGAAATCTTATGAGGTTTTTCCAGTTTTTCCTCATTCTGAATAAGACTATTTAATATACCCTCTATATTTTAGGACTGATAAGTAGGTATTGATTTCAGTATCAATACTGAAACAGCTATGCCAACTTTTCCAGTTATTCTATTTTTAGTTAAGTTTTATGCAGATGGCCTAAGTCTAAATGTAGACCTCAATATATCTTTCTGTTACATAGTTAGAATAGGGAAAAGGAGTCCAAAATGGTGGTGGCTGAAAGATAAAGAAGGGAAGAGCCTGTGAAGAGAACAAAGAAGGTGTGAAGACCTCAGGTGAAACAAACAGCCCTCCTTGCTAGCCCAATTTGCATAGGGCAGGCTGGGGGCGGGGGGAGGAGAAAAGAAAACATAGAAAGAGAAGCCAAAATTGAGCAGGGGCCAGGGGTGCTTCTCTCCTGTTAGAGTCTTTTGGGTCAGCCCACCCTCATGCCTCGAAGATGTATTTTCCTTTGCTTGCCAAATAAAACTGAGCTGTAATGCTGGTCCGTCCGTTGCTTCAAATCTTTGCTGTGGTGAGACAGGACCAAGGAAATTACATACTCCCCGGACATATATGGTACCATGACTCAGATTTAACCTGAATGAAACAACCTCGGCTTGGACCCTGTGAGGCAGAGGCCAAGCACATCAGAAGCCCAACTCGGTGAAAGCTCCTGCGGTGGAAGATGAACATGAAGAAAACCGAGCACAGGGGAAGTGACAAAAAGCCCAGCATGTTAGAAACCAGGACAGCAAAAACGAACGCAGCAGAAAGCTCACGCAGCTCAGTCCCAGATTCCAGAAGACCTCTGCTTAAGGTAGCAGGTCCTCACTCCTCTAGCTGGAAGGACATATGGATAACAAAATCTTAATTCCTTTGCAATCTCTTGTTTCTTGTTTCCTCAAAGCCCCCGTGAACAGGTGAGTGTCAGTGGGTGCAACTGAGACTGGCACGGGCTACTTCCGTAGCTGTTGCCCAAGTGGGTGGGGGTTCTTCTGTCCTTAATCGTCTTTGTACCAAGGATCAGGCCAATGAAAACTGTGAGCACAGGTCAGGTATTTGGCAGATTTTCCAGCAGGTTGTGAAGGGGATTCCTCGGCACATTTTCCCCACTGCTTTTTCCTCCCGTCCTTCAACTCCTCTCTCCCGGGACTTGAGCCCGAGGAAAACCCACGGTGCCTGGCTTCAGGAACTAATAATGCTTAGGCTAAGGACGTCTCATTGAAAAAAAATTCAGTGAGAGACACAGTGATACGTAAGAGGTGGATTTCTTCAGATTCAGAGAGAAGCACACTCCACAGGGTTTCGGCCATTGCAGAGGGTGAGTGAGTACAGCAGACATGAAATGTGGTGTGGTTAGTTTTTTATGGGTGGGTGATTTCATATGCTAATGAGTGGGAGGATCATTATGGGGAACCACCCACTCCTCAATCTTTTGACAGTGCCTTGGAACTGTCCAGGTGCCTCAGGGTGTGTTATTTAGCTTGCAGATTGAGGATCAAGGTTTATTTGAATTTGACTTGTCATCTTGGACCCATTTAATTTTAATTGGTTTATGCTATGCCCTTGGGCTATGTCATTCTTTCAAATGTTGCGCCCTGCCGCCTTCCCTCCTGTTTCATGCTCTCCTCCTGGGCCCCATCCAGGCCTACAATGTTGCCTTTACAATCTTCTCTGAGGGACAACCAGAAAATAGCTGGACCTTGGGACGAAAATACTGTATAGTATCCAGTCCCTCTACATATTCAGGCCTTCATCTTCCAAGTTTCCTACAACATGTGCAACAACAGCATCTCTCAGTGAACCCTCTAGGGCAGGTGACAGGCACACAGTTCCTGCTAGAAGTCTATCTGTTGGTGGCATCCCTTCAAGAGCAACTGGGCTTCCAAGGATAATGTTAGCCACCTTGAGGGTTAGCCCTGCAGGCCGTTTGGGCCCAAACCCTTGCCAGCCTTCTCATAAAATTACAAACATACCCCCAGATCAGATCTCCACTCCACTTTTATGAAACATCTGGTCTATTGCCTCTTATCAGTTTGTTCTTAAGCCATTTACTAACTCCTACAACTGGAACCCTGCCCCCTTGTAGGCAACATTGCTCCACCAAGCTTATTATTAAAGTACTCTTAATGCCCCTAACAGGACCAGATAACCCACTCCTTTGTCATTACTTGTGTTATTATTTAAACTGATTCTATGACAATGAAATGTTTACCATTGGAGACACCCTAAGCTGCTCTTATGAAAGACTAGGGGAGGAAATCGGTCACTTACATTCCCTCAGAGCAGTAAGAGGATAAGGATATGGCTGTTTCACCAGGTTCCCAGTCTCAGGGCACAGACTTGGATTGC
Source organism: Capricornis sumatraensis (assembly GCF_032405125.1). Lineage (NCBI taxonomy): Eukaryota > Metazoa > Chordata > Mammalia > Artiodactyla > Bovidae > Capricornis > Capricornis sumatraensis. The sequence continues at coordinate 32,822,919 of NC_091078.1, read as the reverse complement.
TTTACATCATCATGGGAGAACGGCACTGAAACATGTATGTTATCATATGTGAAACAAATCACCAGTCCAGGTTTGATGGGATGACCATGGGATGACCCACTGGGATGACTCAGGGATGGTATAGGGAGGGAGGTGGGAGGGGGGTTCAGGATGGGGAACACGTGTACACCTGTGGCAGATTCATGTCGATGTATGGCAAAACCAATACAATATTGTAAAGTAATTAGCCTCCAATTAAAATGAATAAATTTATATTTTAAAAAATGATATCTGTTCCCATCCGTGGTAGACAAACCAGCAATGAGTCACAGCTCCTTAATCCTACCCAGCATTGATCACACTGGAGACTTTGGGGACTCCCAACTCCAGTCTGAGGGTCCCAGGAGGTTGACATGCCTCAACCTGCCCAGGGACTCAATTTTTCAGAGGCCAACCTGCTTCAACCTGCCCGTGGTTTAGATCTCCAGAAGGCTATCCCATCTCTACCTGCCTGGGGATCTGCCCCCTGACCTGGGGAGGGCTGGCTTTCAGGTTGTAACAGTACTGGATAGGATAAGATTCAGAAAGACTCACCCCTAAGGAAGGCCACCCATAAAAATAGAAGGAAGCCAGTTAGCTGTGGGACTGTGCCTGGTCTCAGCAATAACTCAGCAGTGCAATGGGAACCCCATTGCCTTTCTGGAAAGGCTAAAAGAGGCCCTCCGAAAGTTTACCAGTCTGGACTTAGACTCTTACGAGGGACAGGTGATTTTAAAGGACAAATTCCTATCCCAATGTGCATCAGACATCAGGATAAAGTTACAGCAGAAAGACCCTGCTGTCTCTTTAGATGAGATGGTCCAGACAGTCACCAATACCTTTTATAACAGAGAACAGGAGAGGGAGGCCAAGGTCCAGGAAAGGGAGAAAAGAAAAGAGACAAGTCATGTCCAGATCCTGGCCACCCTCCAGGGAAGCCCTATGGCAAACACCAAGTCCTTGAAGGACAAGGCATGAGGCAAATGCCTAATCTGCAGACAGGCAGGACATTGGGCCAAAGAGTGTCTAAACCGTGACAACTCTCCTAAAATGACTAGCTACAAATGCCATCAATTGGAACACTGGGCAGCACTCTGCCCTCAGGACCCAAGAGCCTCAAGGTCAAGTACCAAACCTTCCCTCACAATGGTTCAATGGACTGAAGTGGCCGAGGAAATGGATTCCTCAGCTGCCCTCCTGCCTACCCCCAAGGGCTCTCTCCCCTTTCACTCTTGCCCAGAAACTTTGGACCACTGGACAAAACCCCAAGAGGGATTGTCAGAAGATCCTCTGACCAATCCTGAGGAAATCTGGTATACTGATGGAAGCAACTTTGTCATGGATGGAAAAAGAAGAGCTGTATATGCAGTAGTCTCCAATTGTGAGACCATAGAGGCTAAACTTTTGCCCCTGGTACTTCAGCCCAATTAGCTGAGCTCATAGCCCTGACTCGAGCTTTAGAGCTGGGAAAAGGAAAGAGGGGAGCCATTTGCACTGACTCCAAGTATGCCTTCCTGGTGCTACATGCACATGCTGCTATTTGGAAAGAAAGAGGCCACTTGACCTCCTGAGAATCCCTGATCAAATTGTTATACTGTTGGAGGCAGTCCATCTGCCTGCTGAGCTTTCAGTCTCCCATTGTAAAGGACACCAAAAGGGGAGCATGGAAGTGGCACGAGGAAACCAAGCACCCAATCAGCCACCTAAGAGAGCAGCATTACAGGACAGTAACCTAGTAGGGGTTGCTACCTTAGTTCCACAGACTAATTTGCCAGAAACTCCTTCCTATACTGAAAGTGAGACTCTTAAAGATGAGAGTGAGGGCTTTCAAGATCATATGGGGTGGTTCCAAAAGGAGGGACTCCTTTTTCTGCCTTGGAACCTCCAATGGAAGTTGGTTAACTCCTTACATGCCACCACTCATTTAGGGGAAAAGGCCCTGCAAAGATTACTAGAAAGGTCCTTCAGAGGAACAGGCCTCCGAACAACTATAAAGCAAATGATCTCTTCTTGTCCCACTTGCCAATTAAACAACCCCCAAGGAACTCGAAGACTCCAGCTGACCTAGCCCATCCAAAGGCATGGAACCTACCCAGGAGAGGACTGGCAGATGGATTTCACCCAGATGCCAGTTTCTCAAGGGTAAAAATACCCCTAGTCATGATAGACACATTCACAGGATGGATTGAAGGCTTTCCCACCCAGACTGAGAAGGCTGAGGAGGTGGTAAAAATACTGTTCCATGAAATCTTTCCAAGATTTGGTCTGCCCAGGTCATTATAAAGTGACAATGGGACATCATTTACTTCTAAGGTCACCCAAGGGGCCTCTAAAGCACTGGGCATTTCTTATTATCTCCATTGTGCCTGGAGGCCTCAGTCTTTAGGAAAAGTATAAAGAGCCAACCAATTCTTAAAATCAGTGATAAAAAAGGTAACCCAGGAGACCTCCATCGGATGGAAGGAGGCTTTACCAATAGTTCTCCTCCACAGCTGTGTTGCCTCTAAGGAACAAGTTGGTCTTAGTCCCTATGAGATGCTATATGGGAGACCTTTTATTTATATCAGTGACCTCTTCCTAGATCCAGAGGCTTAGACCCTCCAGCCTTATACTATGGTCATTGAACAATTCCAACAAGATATATGCTTGTGGGGTGTCAACCAGGACCCAAAAGATTCTAAAGAGCCACCACTATATGCTCCAGGGACTCAAGTCCTAATTAAAGTCTGGAAAGTTGGGTCCCCTAAAGCTCAATTCCAGCCCACATGGGAGGGCCCCTACCCTGTAATACTTTCTACACCCACAACAGCCAAGGTTCCCAGAAGACGACTCCTGGATTCACTACTCATGAGTCAAGTCATGGAAGAAAACAGAACAGGACACACAATCCACCCGTGAGCATCTGGGAGATCTCAGATACCTATTCAGAACTACAAATGAGTGCCATTCTAATATCCCCAAAGTTAAGTTTCTGGGGATAAGATTTCTCAGGACAGCTCTAAAGAGACAACATAGCTTGGCAGGGGCTGTACTCCAAAATAGATGATAGATCTCCTGATCCCTGAATAAAGAGTGACTTGTGCCATCTTGAATGAGACATGTTGTTCCTGGGTAAATACCTCCAGCCAAGTTAAAGAAAGTCTCACAGTCCTCAAGAAAAACATTCTAGATGCTACAGGACCTCAAAGAATGAGCTGGAGAGTTCTTTGGGTGGCTACAATCTCTCTTTGAGGGATCCTTCTCCTGGCAATGGGGAATTTGGAGTTGGCTAATACCAGACCACCTGACCTGCCTCTTGAGAAACCTATATGCAGGTCAGGAACCAACAGTCAGAACTGGACATGGAACAACAGACTGGTTTCAAATAGGAAAAGGAGTACATCAAGGCTGTACATTGTCACCCTGCTTATTTACCTTATATGCAGAGTACATCATGAGAAACGCTGGACTGGATGAAGCACAAGCTGGAATCAAGATTGCCGGGAGAAATATCAATAACCTCAGATATGCAGATGACACCCCCCTTATGGCTGAAAGTGAAGAGGAACTCAAAAGCCTCTTGATGAAAGTGAAAGAGGAGAGTGAAAAAGTTGGCTTAAAGCTCAACATTCAGAAAACTAAGATCATGGCATCCGGTCCCACTTCATGGGAAATAGATGGGGAAACAGTGGAAACAGTGTCAGACTTTATTTTTGGGGGGCTGCAAAATCACTGCAGATGATGACTGCAGCCATGAAATTAAAAGACGCTTACTCCTTGGAAGGAAAGTTACGACCAACCTAGACAGCATATTCAAAAGCAGAGACATTACTTTGCTGACTAAGGTCCGTCTAGTCAAGGCTATGGTTTTTCCAGTCGTCATGTATGGATGTGAGAGTTGGACTGTGAAGAAGGCTGAGAGCCGAAGAATTGATGCTTTTGAAGTGTGGTGTTGGAGAAGACTCTTGAGAATCCCTTGGACTGCAAGGAGATCCAACCAGTCCATTCTGAAGATCAGCCCTAGGGTTTCTTCGGAAGGAATGATGCTAAAGCTGAAACTCCAGTACTTTAGCCACCTGATGTGAAGAGTTGACTCACTGGAAAAGACTCTGATGCTGGGAGGGATTGGGGGCAGGAGGAGAAGGGGACAACAGAAGATGAGATGGCTGGATAGCATTACTGACTCGATGGACGTGAGTTTGAGTGAACTCTGGGAGTTGGTGATGGACAGGGAGGTCTGGTGTGCTGTGATTCATGGGGTCACAAAGAGTCGGACATGACTGAGTGACTGAACTGAACTGAATGCCCCTACTAATCCTTGTTATCACCATATTGACACTGCTTATGATTCCTCCATGTATCATCAATTGTCCAACTCATTTTGTCTCTGCCCAGGTCAACAGGCTACAATATGCAGTTCCAGTTTAACAAGGATATATAAAACTACAGCTGACCACAGAAAATATCACTCAGCCTTAGATGGACATTGCTATAAGACTCTGATGCTTGAGACTAGCAAGAAGGGGAGGCCCAATGCCCCTCGTCATCCCAGCTCAATAGGATGTAGCCAGAGAGACCTTGACACACCTATTCCCAAAGAATTGGGCCTCCCATCTCTTAAGGGGGAAATGTTAGGTGGTTGGAATAGGAAAAAGGAGTCCCAAATGGCTGTGGCTAAAAGACAAAGAAGGGAAAAGCCTGTGAAAATAGAACAAGAGAAAGTCCAAGAATCCGAGTGAGGACCTCAAGTAAAATGAACAGCCCTCCTTGCTAGCCCAATTTACATAGGGCAGCCCCAGGGGAAGGAGAAAAAATCATATAAAAGAGGAGCCAAAATTCAGCGGGGGGCGGGGTCTTCTCTTCAAGTCTTTGGGTCGACTGCCCTCACACCTCGAGGATGTGTTTTCCTTTGGTTGCCAAATAAAACTGAGCTGTAACACGGAGCTGTAATGCTGGTCCATCCATTGCTTCAAGTCTTTGCTGCCGCTAGACAGAATCGAGGAGATTACACACTCCCGGGACATATATTTTTTAAAAAAGAAAATGACACTTGTATAAACATATTATAATATTAAAACCTTGAAACATCAGGGCATTGTGATGCAAATTGTCTCCTTTTCTCATATTGACATGTGAGTCCAGTGGCTATCTGATAACTTTAACCTCTTACAAGTTATTATCCTTTTTTGAAAAAGATAATTCATATTTTTAATGGTGAAACGGGGAAAAATTGTCTATAGAAAATGTATAAAACCTTTAAGATAGATGGTGTGTAAGTAGAGTTAGTTTTATTATTTTTAAGGAAATGGTTACTTCAGCATTCTAATTTACTGACTTTTTTTGAGATTATACCAAATATCTTTTAATAATTCAACAATATTGTGAATCTATAAGACATATTGCACATTTGGTTGTCAAGGAATGAGAGGAGCAAGATTATGCTGTATGTAGGATGCTTGTTAAAGCAAATTCTTCTGATGTTACTACTTTTTCATTTTCAGGTTTATTAAACAGTTTGCTTGGAAATACAGTGTTATTAGTGATAAGTAGGAGCTGTTTATATTCTTTTCTGACTCCTTGTATGAAATGCCACAACATTTTAAGTTATTTATTTGGGGTCGTTGACCTTTTCATTAGAGTAAAATGACTTGGGCGGGGGATAAATTTGCATTGAGTTTTGTAAGCTTAACTATCTTTTTTGCTAATTAATACTTATTGTTCAGTTACATTTAAATATTAGACTGTCCTTTAAGATACCCTGTAAATAAGGTTAACTTTTAAAATTGCATTGATGCATCACTTTTATATATTTAAATGTAACTTGCTGTTTATAAAAGTTTCCTTGCTTTCCAAACATATTAATTGAGCTATCATTCTTGATTTGACCGCTGGAACATAGTTTAGAAAATATTAAGTGTTCTTAACCTTTTACTGAGAAATTCCAACCATCATTGTGAGACTTACCCTGTGGAATGCTTCACCTCTAATATATTTTTCATCCACCCATTTCTCAATATTAGGTTAGTTTTACAGTCTCTAGTTTTCAATGCCAAATCACACCATACTGATGCCAGACTTTTTATAATTGGGCCAATGAATATGCTTAATTCTTTTAACATTTGAAGAATTCAGAGAGTAATTTATATTACACTGTGGAATGAGCAAAACATAGTAGTTTTAAGATGTGTGTGTGTAATTATGCTCTGTAGATGACATGTTACTGTTGTTAAGTTATAACACAGAGAATATTAAAGAAAAGTGAAGGCCATATGAAATCTTAGCCAAAAGATGATAAATGAGGCAAGAAACGGCTTACCTATTATGGCCAAAAAGGGAGAGTTTATCTTCCTTTCATATTTTACAAAATGTTTTAATGCAAAAATAAGGAATGGCCTCAATAATACTACCATAAGGAAGCATTGGGATTACAGTGTTTGGACATAGACTGCATTCTTTTCTGTTGCAAACTGCAGCTGAGGGTTGAGGATTTTCTTTTCTGAGGATTTTCAACTTCATGCTTTAGACCTTGTAAATCCTGAGGAAGTGACTTGCCCAGTGCATATATTTAGAGATTTTCTGGGAAGTCAGTAAATAGTCTTTTGTTTTATTTATTTTTCTATTTTGCTTTTTCCCTTAAGAATAAGCATTAGAAAAATACAGATTGTGGTTGTACTGTGTTGAGCTCCACAAGACAGTCTCATGCAATTGAGAAAATACAGTTTTTGTAATGGTAACTTGTTTATGGAACAGTTGATAGGAAGAAAATCCATTTAACCTGTGAAAGCTGTGATCCTTTAGAACAAATCATTGGAGAGTTCATTTTACAGTTGAGAAAAATGTGTGATTGGAGAGGATGGGCCTGAAGTTCAGATATTCCAATTCTGTTTGATCTTGGCCAATTTTTGTAACTTTTGTTTGATCATTGGTTTTCTTATCTGTAAAGTGGAGATAGTAATATCAATCTAAAAAGACTGTAGCTGTGACAAAATGAAGTATGTTAGTGTCACCTGCATGGTGACACTTTGAATTTGGGGGGAATTAATTGAAATTCCTGAGAAACTTCTTGCTCATTTTGTCTTGGTCTTTTTAGGACATGCAGTAAAAAATACATACAGCAGGTGTGCAGTGTTGATCCTTGTATTTTTGTATTTTTAAAGAAAATCATATGCAATTACAAAGTTAAAATTCTTGTGATGATGATAACTCATTTATGGAAAACTTTAACTGGAATAGAAACTGTCTACTGCACATACTGAAAGGCCGCCTGGATTCCATTTATTCAAAGGTATCCATTAACCACTTAGTTCGTATCTAGCACAGCACTGTGGAAGAGGGTAGGAATGGGGGTGAAGGAAAATACAATATCAGATTACATTGTTTGAGCAGTATTTGGGGAAGCCAAGCCAAGTAGTTGAAACCATGCAAATAATAATCATGCAATATATATTTGGGTGGGATTTTTATTATAAAACCTCATTACTAAAATTTAGACTCTACTATGAGGTAGGATTAAAATTAGTAAATTTGTAAAGACCATCTATAAGACTGACTGGTACAAAATAGAAGCCCAATAAGTAGTAGGCTTAAAATGTATTTATGTCATTATTATATTTTTTCCTAAGAAATAGAAAAACATTCAAAAAGAAAGCTGTAAAACTACAGGCCAAATGCCTCTTCCTTTGTGACTCTGTATTGAATATTCAGAGGCTTTGTTAATCTGTTTCTCTATTAATCTGTGCTTCCATGGACTTCCCAGGTGGTGCTAGTGGTAAAGAACCCACCTACCAGTGCAGGAGACCTAAGAGATGCATGTTTGACCCCTGGATTGGGAAGATCCTCTGGGGGAGGAAATGGTCAACCCACTCCAGTATTCTCGCCTGGAGTCCCATGGACAGAGGAGCCTGGTGGGCTACAGTCCTTAGGGTCACAAAGAGTCGAACACAGCTGAAGGAGACTTAACACACATAGATCTGTGCTTCCATAGGTTCTAGTCATAGCAATATTAGTGATGGGTATGTGTTACATGCAGTTAGTGGCATCTTCTCCTGAGTACACTAGACATCCTCAGGTGAGCTGGTAAGATCTTGTGCAGCCATATAGTCTCTGCCCCTAACACAGAACATAAGACTTTATTAATGGATATTCTTTGCATTAAATAATGGTTCTAAGTTGGACATGAAAAGACACATTAGATTTGCATTCATAGCAGGACATGAGGGTGCAGGGTGATGAGGTCACCCAGGAGTGGTTACGATCTTTAGAGATGTGGAGGTTGAAATGAACATATCATTTTGTTCATTCATTCAACAAAACCCTATTAAGCAGCTATTTGGTGCCAAACACTTGAGTAAAAACAGATATAGCCTCTCCCTCTGGAACTTTACGGACTAGTGGGAGAGATCAACATTAATCAAACTGTCGTAAGAGTAAGTACACATTTATAACTGTGATAAATTCCACAAAGGAGAGATACATGGAGCTCTAAGGCAGTGTTTGACCTGGTCAAGAGAGGACAGAATGTATGTACAATTGGGTGATGAGAGAAGGGGGATGATTCCTACCAGAAGGAGCAGCACTGCAGACACCACTGGATGGTCTAAAGGTTGTGGAACTGGCACCAAAGTATCTTCAGAGAGCATCATGGGTTGTCAGCCTGAAAAGGCATTGAGACCAGATCAGGGAGGGCCTTGTAGGTCACTTGGAGGAGTATGGACTTCTTATGAGTCTAACCATAGAAAGACCCTGAATCTCTCTTTTTATATTTATTTTATTCAGGTGTATGTAGCTGATTCACAAGGTTGTGCTAATTTCTGCTGTACAGCAAAGTGATTCAGTTACACACACATATAATTTTTGTCATATTCTTTTCCATTTAGGTTTATCACAGGATATTGAATGTAGTTCCCTGTGCTATACAGTAGGACCTTGTATATCCATTCTACTTATAATAGTTTGCCTCTGGCAATCCCAAATTCCCAATCTATTCTTCTCCCTTGGCAACCACAGGTCTGTCCTCTATGGGAAGACCCTAAATCTTTCTTTTAAAACTTTTTATTTTATACTGGAGTACAGCTGATTAATTTGAAGTTATTTCAGAATATTTAGATGGTGCTTTGAAATATGTATGTATTTGGAGATTGGAAAGAGATTGGGTCCCAGTGAATTAAAATAATTACCATGTAGTGGTAATTAAAGATGAGTGAGAATATGATGGGGTATTAGTCAGGATCCCAGCAGGAAACAGATGTCATACTCAAATGGATAATTAAGGAGAATTTGATGAGAAGACTATTCATAAAGGTTATGGGAAGGATTAAGGAAACCAACTGAGTTAGTGAACCACAGTGGGATTAGGAATAGCAGAGAGTCTTTACCACTCTTACACCTGGAGGACCCAAGGGAAGAACACGGACAAGTGGAAGCTGAATCTGTAGATGTGGCTGCAGGAGAGAGCTGCCCAGTAGGACCTGTAGTGTCCTGTAGAGGAACACAGCCGCTGCCAGGCCTCGGCCCAGCAGGAAAAGGTCCTGGATACACCTGATGACCTCTCTCTCTTCCTTCCCTCTGCCCTTTGGCTTCCCCTTAGCCAAAGCCATAATGAAGCCCAAGGGCAGGCAAACACCTTGAGGCTCCATAGAGAAGCCTTGGGCACAGTACAGGGTGGAGAAAAGTGGAGAGTGTTGTAGAGTGGACCTAGAGTTGCAAGTGGAAAACAACAATAAGATGATCTAAAGAGACTGATCCAGGACAGAACTTGGAGAGGCACCAACACGGAAGAGACTGGTAGAAGGAGGAGCCTGAGAAACAGCATCCAGAAAGACAAGATGCTAACCAGGAGCGGGTCATTTTGCTGAAAGAAAGGAGAATGACTTAAGAAATAGGAAACGGTTGTTACATACAAGGGAACAATCTAATAACAAAAGTCCAAAAAACGTCCAGAATATTAGGCACTTAAGGTCCTTGATGACTGTTCTTACTTCACATGGTGATTTGCACAAACATGGCTCGGAAATTGGTGGTAGCCACAGGAACATATTTATAAAACCCCATGTGTTGTTCTTGAGTCAGACATGGAGAGAGGGATAGAAAGGTTGCCATCCTAAACAGTGGACCTCTCCCCCTCCAGTATCTGCTTTTCCTTGTGTGACCCTGATTCTGCACACACACAGTCTGAAAGGTACGTAAGGGCAGTTGAGTAATCATCACCTTGAGTCCACCATGACATTGTCCAGGAAAGGAAGGCGGTGGTAACTTCCAGCAACAAGAACGGAGTAGCTTACTCCTTTCAGAAGCCTCTTGGAGTCTGACAGTAGCAGCTGCACGAGCAGGAGTTCAGCATTTTCCATTTCAAAACTGGTGGCGGGTTATTTGACATAAATGATTAGTAGCACTACACCTGGTCTGGCATAGTTTGAGTAAATATTTCAGAGTGCAAAATATGACCTGGTTGTGAATTGACAAGGAGTTGGGAATCATTGCATGGGATACTTTAAAGAAAAAAGATAAAAGTCTTTGTATTGAGTAGGCAATGTCAGGAAACTAGCATTTTGAAGTGTAAGTGAAATGTGTATAGGGAAGGCAACCGTACATAGAAAACATCCCCTGAAAATTTAAATGAAGCAAAATAATGCTTAGATGCAGAAACATTTAGTCATGAGAATCCTTCAGGCGAGAATTGTTTTCCCTTAACCTTTTGTGATATCTCACTGAAGAATTAGTAACATTTGCCCTTTATGTTTCTAGTTTATTGTTTAAATTACAAAGTATAACTTCATTAACAAAAGAACTACACCTAAAATGTTAATATTACCATCTTAGCCATCACTTTGATAAATTCCTTTTAAGACTGTTGTTTTCTGTGCCGCTTTTCTCTATATATTATGTATACAATTTTACATATAGTTTTCCTTATTAGCTTTATATGATGTCCATTCTCTCTCTTACTTTGTAGCATCACTTTTAGTGGCTTAATAATAGTCTCTCCAGAATGGTCTTAGTTTTATCCGTGTTTCTGGGAGTTTCTGTTTTTCCATGTTTTCACTTTCACCAGTATGATTAGGATGAGGTCTTGGTACCCAGGATTTTTCCCCAAGTATTGGGTTATTTCCCTAGGAAATCTTTTGGAATTCCTGAAATCAAATTACACGAAGCAGAAACATTGGGAGGAATCTTGATGCAATTTGCAGCTAGTTGATATTACTGTTTCTTAAGCTCAACTTTGAATAAATACAGTTTTAATTTCTTCAGCCCTTTGCTTCTCTAGCAATTCCCTCAACTACATAAACTTAGTGGTTTTTTTATCTTTGGACCTGTAGAATTCAAATGGTAGTACCTCTGGGTAAGAGGGAAATTAACAAACTGACTTAAAAACTCATCATCCCTGAGTACAAAGTTAAAGATTGAATAAGGTTTGAATGCATGCTTCTTAAATCATTATCTGTGATTTATTTCCATCTAATTATGATTTGCTGTAACACTTCAAACTAGATTTAAAAAGGCTAGCTGAGATCTTGTAATGGTACCTAGGGTAACATATGCTCTAAAACCAGGATGTAATTGCTATTAATCAGTACCATTTAATGGGTTTCACTCTCACCCCAGTAAACACTGCAGAGCTCATGCATGTGGCACGTATTTCTTGTGGTTTGCTCTTTTACATTTCTGAGAATGTGCTGATTTTTCTTATCTGGTGTTTTTATTTGGCTAGTCTGATGGCATTTTCTTCTTTTTGGATGTAATTTTCTCCCCCACGTCTGTCAGTATTTTCTGCCCATCTTAATTATCATGAGTTTTTCTTACCATATTATGACAGTTCTTTTGAATTGTCCAAAACTACTTACATGTGTGTTCTGCCATCTTTCTACTTGTTAAGTTTATTAAACTTGTGAGTATAATTAAATATAATACAAGTTCAAATTATATAAACACCCAGACACTCCTTTAAATATGTTTGCACCGTATAAAATAGGTAACATCTGGAATTTTACACATTTTTAAAAATTTTCACTGTTGACTCCAAGTTAAGTCCGTCACTTCCTGAAATAAATAAACCTTCATCAGCTCTCAAGAAATACCTTCATGCATCAGTCTAAGATAGTTTCAACATTTGCAAGATAATAGATGGGCTTCTCTGGTGGCTCAGATAGTAAAGAATTCGCCTGTAATTCAGGAGACCTGGGTTCGATCCCTAAGTTGAGAAGATCCCTTGGTGACAGGCATGACTACCCATTCCAGTATTCTTGCCTGGATAATCCCATGGAGAGAGGAGTCTGGCAGGCTCACAGAGAGTCAGACATGACTGAGCAAATAACACCTTCACTTTCAGGTATGGTGACCACTGGATACTGTTTGATTCGTTGATCAAAGTGATCAAAAGAAAACCATGTTCAGCCAGCTTTTGGGAAAATATTGACACATGTAAACTTGGTAGACTCATTATTCTTGTTGAGACTATTTTTAGAGCAGTTGTTGGTTAACAGAAAAGTTGCAGAGAAGATGCAGACATTTCGCATATACTCCCTAGCCCTGACACACATAGCCTTCACCAGTTATCAATATCCTCCACCAGAGCAGCACATATTTTGCAATTGATGAACTTACATTGACACACCACAATTACCCAAAGTCTATAGTCCACATTATGTTCACTTTTGTTATTTATTGTACATTCTATGGATTTGGACATAATGACATTTGTCCATCCATATAGTATCACACAGAATATTTTCGCTACCCTAAAAATCCTATGGGCTCTGCCTGTTTCATCTCTTTCCATCCCTTTAACTCCTGGTAACCACTGACCTTTGAACTCTCTTTATAGTTTTGCCTTTTCCAGAATATCATATGGGTGGAATTATACAGTATGTAGCTTCTTCAGCTTGGCTTCTTTCTTTTATTAATGTACATTTAAGTTTCTTCTATGTATTTTTATGACTTGACAGCTCATTTCTCTTTAATACTGAATAATATTCCACTGTCTAGATGTACACAAGTTTATTGATCCATTCACCACCTGAAGAATATCTTGATTGCCTTCAAGTTTTGATAACTGTGAATAAAACTGATATAAACCTCCAAGGTCTGTATAGTCAAAGCTATGGTTTTTCTAGTAGTCATGTATGTGAAAGTTGGACCATAAAGCAGGCTGAGTGCTGAAAAATTGATGCTTTCAAATTGTGGTGCTGGATAAGACTCTTGAGATTTCCCTGAACTACAGGGAGGTCAAACCAGTTAATCCTAAAGGAAGTCAACCCTGAATATTCAATGGAAGGATAGAAGCTGAAGCTCCAACATTTTGGTTACCTGATGCAAACAGATGATTCTTTGAAAAAGACCCTCATACTAGGAAAGATTGAAGGCAAAAAGAGAAGGGGGAGGCAGAGGATGAGATGGTTGGATACCATCACCACCTTAATGGACATGAACTTGAGCAAACTCTGGGAGATAGTGAAGGACAGGGAAGCCTGGTGTGCTGCAGTCTATGGGGTCACAAAGTGTTGGACAACACTTAGCGACTAAACAGTAACAGAAAGCCTCCATGGGCAGGTTTTTGTATGGATGTAGGTTTTCAGCTCCTTTAGGTAAATACCACAAAGCATGATTGCCAGATTATAGGGTAAGAATATGCTTAGTTTTGTGAGAAACTGCCAAACTGTCTTCCAAAACGCCTGTACCATTTTGTATTCCCACCAGCAATGAGTAGAGTTCCTATTGCCCCAGATCTTCTTCAGTATTTGGTGTTAGTGTTCCAGATTGTGGCCATTTGAGAGCTGGACTGTAAAGAAAGCTGAGCGCCAAAGAACTGATGCTTTTGAACTGTGGTGTTGGAGAAGACTCTTGAGAGTCCCTTGGACTGCAAGGAAATCAAAGCAATCAATCCTAAAGGAAATCAGGCCTGAATATTCATTGGAAGGACTGATGTTGAAGCTGAAACTCTAATACTTTGGCCACCTGCTGCGAAGAACTGACTCATTGGAAAGATTCTGATGCCGGGAAAAAGATTGAAGCCCGGGGGAGAAGGGAATGACAGGATGAGATGGTTGAATGGCATCACCAACTCGATGGACGTGAGTTTGAGTAAGCTCCGGGAGTTGGTGATGGACAGGGAGGCCTGGTATGCTGCAGTCCATGGGGTCACAAGGAGTTGGACACGACTGAGCAACTGAACTGAATGGGTATGGTGGTATGTCACTGTTCTTTTAATTTGCATTTCATTGATAATTTACGATGACAGGGTAGACTCAATTTTATAAAACACTTTCCATGCCTAAAATGACAACGCTTTCTACCCTCCAGATACAGATGGACAAATACGTGTCTGTATATTTCTTCAAATACACACATACACACACACACACACTTACACGCACACACATATATATCAAATGACTTATAGGAATGTAGCTCCTTGATACTTTCCTGTTAGCATTTTGTTTTTCAAACTGAAGTGTAGCCTGGTACATTGATTTTTCTGTAATAGGTAAACTCATTGTAAGATAGGACTTTTCAGCGCATGAGAGAAGAGTAGCTGCTAAAGATATCTTAGTTACTTTGAATATTCAGTAAATAATAGAAAAGCATTTTCAACATACACCACATCATTACCATGTGTTCCTTTTGGTTGATTTTGGAGTTTCTTTTAAACCAGTCTGGGCCTCTGATCCATACATTAGTCTTGAGCCAAAGTTTTCACTGTGAATGATAGAATATGACTTTCACAATCCTTGCATATTGGAAAGGCTAATGAAATTAACTCATTTATTCTCTTGTCCACAAAATATTTATAGGCACCCACTATGCTTATAAAATGCTCTGGGGGTATAAACTTAATTTACATAATAAATCTATGCAACCTAGTTTAGTTATCCTCTAAAATAAATTTGTGAGGTTTATAAGGATCACATAACAGGTTTTTGTTCAATCAATCCTTCTCAGATTATCCAGTCTGCTTCATTGATTTTCATTCTCAGGAAAAGGATTTTTAAAGTCTATAAAATAGTAATTAAAATGCCTGGGGATAAAACTAGGCATGCCAAATAGTAAAATTAACAAGGTTCAGTGGATCTACAAGACACAATAGCCTCTTTAATAACAAGGAAATAAATATTATCCCTAAAAGGTACTGTGTGTGGACTTAGGTTGGAGCAAAAATAAACTCACAATTCAAGGTCAGGCCCTGCTTTTCAAGGAGAAAAACTTACTCTCAGTGTAAGCTCCCTGAGATTTCCTGCCTTTCTCAAAACATGCTGTAGTTTAAAGTCAGGATAACATCAGTTGCCACTTGAGTGCATATGATTCATTTCCTTCATTTAGTGTTTGTTAAGTACTATGAGCTTCCCAGGTGGCCCAGTGGTAAAGAATCCACCTGCGAATGTAGGAGATGCAAGAGATGTAAGTTCAGTCCCTGGGTCGAGAAGATCCCCTGGAGGAGGAAATGACAACTCACTCCAGTACTCTTGCCCGGAGAATCCCATGGACAGCGGAGCCTGGCAAGCAACAGTCCATGGGGTTGCAGTCAGACACTATTTAGCGACTAAACAGCAAACAACAAGATGCTTTAATGTTGAAGACCCAGGTTCAATCCCTGGTTCGGGAAGATCCCCTGGAGAAGGGAATGGCTATCCATTCCAGTATTCTTGCCTGGAGAATTCCATGGATAGAGGAACCTGGCAGGCTACAACCTAAGGGGTTGCAAAGGGCTGAACATGACTGAGTGACTAACACTCTGAAGATCCCTTATGGATGATGGTTGTCGGGATTTAGAGGGGGAAGGGGAAAAAGGTAAGTGAGAAGTTCAAATTCAGAACCTATCTGGAAGTAGTCTTTCTTGGTGATTATCAACTGAGTCATTCCAGAAGCAGTTTGTTATCTCCTGGGAAAATCCTGGGAACATTGTGTTATTGGTTGATAACTTCTCAGGGGCATTAAATCAGCAGGTCTGTGCTTCGGTGATTTGACATGATAGATTTGAAAATGAATTCACCTTCTATATTTATGTTGAAATATATTAACCCTACTCTAGTCGTCTGGGTTTTATTTGCATTTAATCTTACCTAATTAGCTGCCACGATGCTGCTGCTGCTGTTTGCTACCAGAAGAGTGAATGGGGGAAATGCTCTGTATGTAAATTGTGAGCAGAGTTGCTTTTGTGAAAGTGAACAAATTTTGGCTTCCTCTGACCCCATGACAGGTATAAGTGCTGTGCTAGGATGTCCACTTTGTTTACTTGGAAAAGTTGGTTTTGATGTTCACTGTGTGAAGATGAGGTGAGAGATGAAAATGGAAGGCATGAAAATCATTATGGTATAATTTAATATTTCAATTTAAAAAGAAGATGTGTTTTCTTTGATACCACAGAAATGAAAGAGAAACTCAAATCCAGTCAAATGCATTTTCTATCCAAAGATAATCTGTTAAATAATACACAAATATCACTCTCTCATCTGCTTTTTATTTTTGAATACTGGGGCTTCCCAGGGTATTATTCTGGGTCCTTTTATGAATTCAAGTTATTTACTGAATTCTGTCATCTTCTTTATCTTCTTCCACTACACTCTGGGATACCTTAGTCCCAAACTTGACTTTATCACTTAAGGCTTTTCAGCCAGCCTAGTGTTCTGTCTTCATCTTGATCAGTGTTCTCAACTATCCAATTCATGGCTCCATCAGATGCTCTGAACCTCCACCTCAAACCCAGGACCCAAACTTATCCCTCCCCAAATGTCAGATGCTCCATAGTCACCTCTATCCATGGTCTCAGGGAATGAACTCAGAGACTCTAGTTGTTCAATTCAGAAAACTCAGATCAGCCTAAATTCCCCTGCTCTCACTACCTCTCTGAGTCATTTAGGTATGCCTGTCCCATTTCCTGAGCTTCCCTAGTGGCTCAGATGGTAAACAATCTGCCTGCAATGCAGGTGACCCAGGTTCTGGGTCGGGAAGATCCCCTGGAAAAGGGAATGGCTATTCAATCCAGTATTCTTGCCTGGAGAATTCCCTGGACAGAAGAGCTTGTCAGTCTACAATCCATGGGGTCACAAAGAGTCAGACACAACTGAGCAACTAAACACACACACACATGCACACACACAAATCCTATTTCCTAAATCTCTCTTATCCATTCTGTTTGTTTTAAAAGCAGCCCTATGGCCTTAATTCAGGTTCTTCTTACTTTTTGCCTAAACAAATGCACTGAATCCTTAGATAGGCTTCAGTTTTCCAACCTTTTCTACCTCTCTTCCTCCCCTGACTGTAAAACTTATTTTTTTGTAATTATTTTTCATTGAAGGATAATTGCTTTACAATATTATGTTAGTTTCTGCCATATATCAACATAAATCAGTCATAGGTATACATCTGCCCCTCCCTCTTGAACCTCCCTCCCACCTCCCACCCCTCCCCACCCTTCTAGGTTGTTCTAAAAAACTTGTTTTTAAAGATCACCTCCCTCCCACCTCCTACCCCTCCCCACCTTTCTAGGTTGTTACAGAAAACTTGTTTTTAAAGATCACAATCTGATCAAATCATTTCTTTGTTTAAACTTTTTCACTGGGTTCCCATCAGTTATACTTGAGCGTTAATAATGCCAGGTGACTTTTGCACCCTCATCTCTAAACAAGTCTCTTAGTAGCTGGGCAGGCAATATGTTGTGATCTGCTCTGTGTCTTTACATGTCCTATTTCTTCTTCCTGGAGGGCCATTTCTCACTGTGTTTGCCTAGCTAATTCCTGTTCCTCTTTCCTTAAGATAAACAGCATCTTCTTTTGGTTATTTCCCAAGACCCTCCATCTACATTACAGTATAGTTACTATGCTGCCCTTCTATATTCTGGGAACATTTGGTTTCTGTCTCTTATTATCTACCACATATCTCATGTGTTTATATGATAATCTTGTCTGTTTCCTCAAATACATAGTAACTGTTTTGAGAGCAGGAACTGTGTCTTATTTACCACTGTCTTCCGAGGAATGGGCATATTCAGTGTAAGTCAACAAATATTTATTGAGTGCCTACTGTTTGCTTCGCACTAAGTGCTTATAATACATCAATTAAAAAAAAAATCCCTGTATACATGAGTTTATGTTTTAGCATGTAGCATTTGCTTGGTATCAAGAGAAAAAGGAGAGAGAGAGAGAAGAGAGAAAGAAGGAAGGAAGCAGGCTTTGAGATGAAATGTGATTGTAATTACTTTGAAAGGCAACAATAATCGATATTTTTGGTTGAGAATTTGAGATATCCAAATATCAGTCTGTAGAAAAGGAAGTAGACCTCTTGAGATCTTGTGTTTTTTTTCTTCTCATTCTGGCTGCCACTTTATGACTTCTTTATAGGACTTTACTGCCTATGGAGGGCAGTATTGTTCCCATTCTTTCCTACTGGTAAAGGTTTTATAAAACTTAAAGAAAGTTATATGAACAGTTATATATTTTTTAGAAATTAAAAAAATCTAGTTAATAATACTCAGTGCTTTTAAGGATGCCATAAACAGGGTCCCA
The DNA here is from genome assembly GCF_032405125.1 of Capricornis sumatraensis. Lineage (NCBI taxonomy): Eukaryota > Metazoa > Chordata > Mammalia > Artiodactyla > Bovidae > Capricornis > Capricornis sumatraensis. The sequence goes on along the minus strand of NC_091078.1, from coordinate 32,804,428 downwards.
CTATTGCTGATGGAATTGCCACGATATCATCCCAAGAAAACCCTGAGTGAATGAATGTTTGTACTTGCAGCCATCCTCTAAATCAGTATCTGAGGTAGGCATTTGGAAGTTTCATGTTTATTTTGGCAAATGTCCATACATTTAAAAATATGCTTAGCTATTTTTCATGCTTTACAGATAATATCTAGAGGTAGTGAATTCCAGCATGTTTCTTAAGTGCCTAAATTTAATGTTGAATTCAAATATACATTTGATTTTCCTGGAAATCATTTTATAGCCTTTTTTCCCCCAATATTTCCACAGGGTGACATTTTGTACTGCCAGAGCTTTGTAGAAGACATTGTAAGGAAGATCATATCTCTTTTGAGAATTAAAGATATGTGGCATTTAAAAAAATAATTTTGAAAGATACTCTAATTATATTATTATGAGACAGATTTTTTAAAATGAATCTGTATTTACATATGTGTATATGTATGCTCATGGGCACATAAAAGGGAGAGGGAGGAAAATCTTGGCTGTTTAGCTTAGAATTTTACAAGGCAGTAGGAAAGGATAAATAAGATGTGGTACCTATACAATAGGGTATTACTCCACCATAAAAAGGAACAAAATTGGGTCATTTGTAGAGACGTGGATGGATCTAGAAACTGTCATACAGAGTGAAGGAAATCAGAGAAAAACAAATGTCGTGTATTAATGCATGTATGTGGAATTTAGAAAAGTGGTATAGATGATCTTCTTTATGAAACAGAAATAGAGACACAGAGGCAGAGAACAAATATATGGATGCCCCAGGGGTTAAAGAGGGTGGTGGGAGGAATTGGGAAATTGGAGTTGACACCTACACACTATAGATGCTACATATAAAACAGATAACTAAGGAGAACCTACGATATACAGCACAGGAAACTCTCCTTGATGCACTGTGGTGACCTGATTGGGAAGGAAATCCAAAACAGAGAAGATATATGTTTACATTTGGCTGATTCATTTTTCTGTACAATGGAAACTAACAAAGCATTGTAAAGCAACTATGCTGTGATACAATTAATTTAGAAATGAATACATAAATAAAAGGCAGTAAGTTGATTTGGAAGAATTTTCTTGAAGTTTTCTAGCAGGTTGTAAACATATTAATTTAAAAGATAACCACTGTCAACTAGTCAAGGCATCTGTGAACTGGCAATTCTGAGGGACTCCAGCCGCTTGGAATTTGGAGGTTCCAGAGGGACAGTTGGTCTTGAGTGATGGGGGTAGAGGCACCAACAGGAACACGTGCTTCCCCACAATAAACTGAGCTGCGGGTCCTGAGAGGCTATCACTAGACCATCATGAACTGAGTGGGCAGGTGGCTCCTGTCCCATGGCATTTTACTGTGGGCAGTCCAGGGGTGTGTTCAGTCTGGAGATGGCACAGTTTTCTTTTTTATTATTTATTTTTAATTGAAGAATAATTGCTTTACAGTATTGTACCAGACATCAGTATGAATGAGCCATAGGTTTACCCATGTCCCCTCCTTTTTGAATTTCCCTCCCACTTTCCTCCCTATCCCACCTTCCTCCCTATCCCACCTCTCTAGATTGTTACCAAGCCCTGGTTTGCGTTCCCTGAGTCATACAGCAAATTCCCATTGGTTATCTATTTTACATATGGTCATGTATGTTTCTGTGTTACTTTCTCCGTACATCCCACCCTTTCCTTTCTCCCCCACCTGAGCCATGTCCATAAGTCTGTCCTCTTGGTCTGTGTGGAGATGACACAGTTTTATCTGTTCCTTTGTAGCTACCGCTGTTCTCTTTCCTCTATCTTACCTACCTTCCAAACCAGCCAGGAGATAGTCCCTTGCTGTTGTTTTGACTGAAAGCAAAAGAGCTTTATGAATTCCTCTCTCACTTCATTCATTGTGTTCAAATACTTTTTCTATGTGATGTTTCTTGCTACTTTCTTTTTCAAAGGTTTTGCGAGTGAAAACCTCCAAGATGGTTGCTTTTTCTAGGGCAAACATATTAATTTTAGTAGCAAGGCAGGGTTTCACCTTTATGCCTCCCCTCCCACCCCCGCCCCCAGCACCCTCTCAGATAAAACCCTGACTTGAGTGTTGCTTTTATTCTGTCTTTATTGGGAGTTATTCTTTCACCTATTTTTGATTTGATCTTATCATCGAGGAAGCCCCCATGAAATGACCTCTCATGGGATTTCCAGTTCTAGACCATGAAAATGACTCATCAGGCATAACATAGCTTACATAGGAACTCAGTTGTTTTCTTAATAAGTGGTCTCACATAGTCTATAATCCACGAGTAATGCACATTTTAATTTCTGTCTCACTTAAATTCTTGATGCCTCATGCAGATCTTTGAGATAATACCATCCTCTCTGCTCTGGGACACTGCTTCTCCCTGCCCCCGGTGGTCTTGGGAATCTCTGGGATTGTGGTAGTTTGAAGAGCCTTTCTGGTTGGACCACTGGAGTGGTAGAAAATGAAAATTGACAAAGGAGAAATGAGAGTCCAAAAAGTTCGGTGAAACAGCTCAGGAAGTCTGAGCCCAAAATCTGAAACTAGAGAGCACAGATAGCATTTTTTCTCTGGTACTAAAAGTACAAAGTATTTTATCTGTTTAAGATGAAAATTGGAAGCATTTTTGAATGATTCTTGTACATTTCTGAGGCCTTATGTTCCCAATGCTTTGCTTCCTGAACACCTGTGCTCTCACTGGGGACATCAAAATAGAGAATGGAGGAATCAACATCGTGTAGGTCACAAGGAACAGAAACAGCAGATATAACCATAGATCTTAAAGCTGATTAATGACTTATTCACTGTACTTCTTCAGCCATAAGCATGTTGCATTTTAAAATATACCAAAACATATTAAAGTTCTCCCCGAAACCATCTTGCATGATGTTACATTTTAAGTACATTTACATTTATTTCCACCCCAGGATGTTTCTTAATGGTTAAGAAAGATGTACTCTCTCAAACTATAGCAGAAGTCTTGATAAATAAAACTTATAAAAGTTACAAATAGTGCAGATTTTTGACACGCATAAAACACACACAGACATATTCAAGTAAAGCCAATTCTGTGCTTTCAAATTTATATGCAGTTGAAAATGGAACTGCCCTTTATAAAATAAATAATAAAAAAACCCCAAATTTTGCTTTGATTTGCTCAAATTGAACAGGGCATTATGCTGTTTATCTTGGCTTGCTGACCCTGGTGGAGTCTGAGTATTTGTATTTTACTGTAATACACCAAAGTTTGTCATATAAGCTCCTTCTTGTAGATTATCTATATGGCATGGAGTCATAGTGAACCTGTAGTTTCTATGAACTTGATAGAGCTGCTCTGTCAGTCACAACAGTGACTCAATATTTGAGATACAGAAAGCTTTTCTGAGCTACAAAAGGTTTAAAAGAGCTACATGTTAATAGAGATGATGGATATTTTTGTGAAGGTAAGAACCTCTTGTAAAGAACATTGAGACTTTCTGATTGTGTGCAATCTAACACATAGTTATTTCACAATATACTATTTTTCAGGAGTGATGGGCTTATGAAACCTATTCCAGAATTCTGATAGAACCTAAGCAAAAGGTTGCCCAAATGTGCACCATTCATCAAAGAATAAAAAATCCAAACCAACAGAACTTAGGGTCTCTGGAAACAAAGAACATCTCATATGGAATTGAAGTACAACCCTGACTATAATGAACAATACTGACCTTCCTTCTAAAGAGTTGTGTAATTCAAGCCTAGCTTATTATCTAATTTCTTAAATAGTTGTTCACTTAAATAGTTAGCATAATGCTAAGCCTCTTGGCATATTTAGTGCTAAAATTTAGATTCAGACATATTAGTGGCAGTTAAAGTGGACTTCCCTGTGGCTCAGACAGCGAAGAATCTGCCCACAGTGCAGGAGACCTGGGTTCAATCCTGGGGTCAGGAAGATCCCCTGGAGAAGGGAATGACAACCCAGTCTAGTATTCTTGCCTGGAAAATTCCATGGATGGAGGATCCTGGTGGGCTATACTCCATGGGGTCACAAAGAGTTGGGGATGACTGAGTGACTAACTCATTGAAAAGGCACATGGCCCTAGGTAGCCCAGCAATTCCATAGAAGGCCATTAGATAATGGTTCATGACAATACAGTTTTGAAACATATTCCTTGGGTCTGCATTGGATCTGAACTCCTGAGTTGTTATAGGTAGTCAGGTCAAGATTGATGGCTGTCTTCTGAAACCTAAATCCAAATGACTTTGCAGATATTAATAGCAACACTAGCACTTTGTAGCTTTTTATGTTTAGTCACTTGCCTAAAAATGTAAATGTATTGAGGAAGGAGAAGTGTTATAAGCATTTGTGGTTTTTCTGAAGACAGTAACTGCTAGGGGATTGGGACCAGAGCTTTGGTTGCTAGTGACCAGCACCAGAACACTGGACACCTGGACAGGAAGGCCAGGAAAGTGAAAAATTAAAACGGGGCACACAGAAAGATAAGAGAAGACTTGTTGTACAAATTCTAATTATTTATTTTTCTTAGAATAATGGAAAAGGCAATCAACCAACATACTATTCAGAGTTAATCTTAAAGATATCCCGGTTATTGAAGTGCCTTTAAACAGATCTCATTATTGTGGTATGATCTACTATAGCCATTTCAATATCGCTATACCTAGGTCTTTGCACCTAAATGGTACAGACTGGGAATGGCTATGACGCTGGGGCTTTCAGTACAGGAAAAGTTCCCTAGGGAGCAAAAGGCAGTCATTTGTGTCTTCAACTGGGGCAAGGTATCAGCCTGTTAGATTTTAATAATGTGCAAGAAGATGGTGTGAGGACGTTTAAAAGATAAACATCACTATAAAGCCAAGAGCTTGGTAGGTTTGAACATGAGTGAGAAGTAAAGAAGCAAGTTCTTAAAAATGAGTGACAAGGGAAAGAAAAAAAAAAAGGAGGAGATCAGACAATCCTGGTTGCTGGTCTCAGACAATGTGTGTATCCTGTTTAGGAGAAATACTGGCCTTGAGGACTGGACTAACTCTATATGCATGTGTTAAATTATTCCAATGTGGAGATTTGAAGAACATAAGGCATTTTTATCATTAAAGTGATGTTTAAAGTGTCAGAGTATCTCATAGTCATATTAATACTTATTTGAATGTATAATTTTTTGTCAGAGAATAGGTCTCACTTTTCTGTTGTCCTTTAGCCCATTAACAAATGTATCCCTTAGAATAATGCTAAAACAACACAACCCCTAAAGAGTATCTAATTAGATCATTTCTTAATCCTTGCCCGGAAACTTGTAATATTAGCTCAGACATCTTTATGGTTAAACTCCATCAAAAGCTCCGTCTCCCCTGGGTGACTGAATTTGCATTTACTCTTTGTGAGGCAGACGTTACTCTGGGTGATGATTCTCTTTGACAGTCATTCCATGGCTGAGCACTCTGAGTATTGACAGCTAAATTTATAAACCAGCAGATTGAGGACAGAAATGGAAAAATAAGCAAAAATAAATTCTCTTGATAGTGATCATTAACTAGTGGAAAGGTTTATAAAGTTTCCCCAAATTATTGGTTATTATTTTAAGCACGCATCATCATTTGCTGATGAATAGATCTGAAATGGAAACAAAATGTGAAAGAACATTTATAATTGGAAAAATTATTAGAGCTGTTGGTTCCTAGCCAAGTTAAGCAGAAGTAAGACAAAACGAAAAAGGAAGCAAAACCACAACCATTACCTAAATCGGAGCTAGTTCTCATGCTTTTCTGTGTCGTTCTAAGTAAGGCCTTGGATACTTGTATGTTTTGTCAGTATCTCTAAGATATTTTAAAATCTCTTATCCCTATAAAAAGTCAGAGTAGTGAGTTGACGTTTCTTTTGCTTCATTTTTCATTCAGAACTTCCAGTGTTTCTCTACATTTGAGCAGAATGGAATCTACAAATGGAGGATAGGAGAATTAGTAGATTTATGAGTAGGCACATTTGTCTGCAAACCAGACTGGCTTTCAAATGTAGCGGAGAGGCATGGACACTAAATGGACCAAACCAGTTGCCAGAACATTTTAAAAAGATTCATAGACAGTGGAAATGTTAAGCTGTGTGTGACCTGTGATGAAATAAAGCAATGAAGATGCTTTCAAGTAAGTCTGTGAGGGAGACTAGGAAAGGCTTTGCCAGGTTGTTGAAGGTCTTCCTTATTTTTCATAGTTGTAATTAATAATTTTAAATAAGACAAAACCCCTCTTTAATTCTTGCCCTGACCAGTTTATTTATAAAGCTGTTTGTGTGTGAAAGAATCCATACATTCCTCATTAGCTGAACTCAAGTTACTGTGCTCAGATGAAGAACTTTCAAATCCTCGAGAAAAAAACACTTAAGAAAATTAAGGTAAAACTCCAAATATATAATTTATTTTATTAGCATATGGTGCTATTTGAATTTCATTGTATACCTGGAAAAGAGGTACCCCATATACTAATTGTCAAAGTGTATATGTATATGTGTGTGTATTTTCTCAAATGCTTGCTTTCACATAACAGGGTTGTCTCAGATTGTATGTCATTTAGCATTGAAGGCATTAAATGAATGTTAGTTCTTAATGCAGGTGTGGATAGACATGACTTTTTTCTTCCTTTCTGTGTTCTTGAGGTTAATGAATTTTCCAGGTTGAGAGGTACAGACTGTTTCTGGAAACAAATATGTCTGCAGCAAGAACTGGCTTGGGAGAGAAAAATCAAAATACTCATTCCCTACTTAGAACTTGTGTAGTTTCTTTTCTGGTGTTCTCTGTGCCAATTGCCTCTCTCTACCCAACAGTGGGCTATATAAGTCCTTTGGCTGCATTTTACTCAAGGCTGAGATTTTTTTTAATGTATTTACAAATAAGGATAAAATGTCAGTTTAATAGATGCACCCATCCTTAACATTTTCATGTGATTGTGCTAAGTACTATTGCTTGATGGTTTTATGTGTTTAATTTATTGTGAGATAACAAAGCTTACTTTATTCTATTTAATAGTGAATTTCAAAAGTCTGAGGTAATTGTTCTCACTTATAAAAATGTTTGTTTGAAGTGAATTTACAATATTTTTCTCCTCCCATATGTGACTTGCAGCTTTTGGTGTTTGTAGGGAGATGAAAGTCATTTATGGAAGAGTCATGTATTTGAGGAATAATCTGATGATTGCATAATTTGTCATGAGTCATATAGTCTCCTAATATGGTACCAAAGTGAATATTTCTTACTGAAGTCTTCAGCAGCTGACTAAGGAGAGCTTCTTTTTGTAGAATACAGATATAAAATTGATACCAGTTTTTCTAAATAAATAATTATGAGAACATCAAGTCTGAAAAAATTGCAGTAAACTACATTTATGTAAGCACCAATGAAGTTGGAATTGCAAAGATCACATCAAAGTGTGAGGAAGAACAGCTGCCAGGTTAAGATTTGGGGGCTTTTTAAGTTGACTGTGACATCAAAAGCTGTATGTAGTAAATGCAGAGTACTTCATTACCAAGTATTTACTTTAATGAAGACTCTGAAGAAATGCTTTGGGGGTGAAAATGTCAAGAAAACAATTTTTCTTTGTTTGAGTGTTAGTCATATAATATTTTGACTTGTTAGAGGCGGGTATGCCCCAGATTGGCCCAGTAGAAACTTCAGAGAATTTTAGAGTAAAAGAAGAATCAATTAAACATTTGTGGAGGTCTTCCTTTTTTCTTATTTCTATCACTTGAGCTCTTTTCATGTAAAATGTATGTTTCACATTTTATAGTTAAGAAAATCATTCTACATTTACTGTTATGTAGTGCCTACCAAAAAAAAGCTTATGAAACATTCACTTTTAACACATTGTCAGAGATGTACCACAACGTAGGCTGTTTCTGCAACCCCTCCCACCCCCCAGTCAGTAATGTGTTCATACTTGCAGTCGTGACCTTTGATACCAGGTAAATCATGTATATGTCATCTTCAGTTCTTACAAGAACACTTCAGCTTAGTTATTAATATTCTTGCTTCACTTATGAGTTTTAAAAAAAAAGGCCTTAGACTGATTATGGGTCTTCCTACAAGAGTTGCACAATTCATATGTACCAGAGAAAATATGAAAACCCATTATATTTTAACTCAATCTGGCTTCTATGTATTTTTAATTTTAAAAAAGAAAAAATAAGATGAAAAGATTTAAATAAAACACACACAGATTCTACTGGGAACAACCAGTCCTGCAAGGATAAATAAGACATTTTACAGTATAATAGAGACAGACATTTCATACACAACTGTAATAAAAAGAATGTTTTGAATAAATGGAGGAGGATATAAAATACTGGGGATTCATAAAAGAGGAAGCAATTAATTTGTACTGGAACGAATAAGAAAGACTTCATTAGAGGCCCTGATGGGCGAGCTGAGATCTGAAATATGGGTAGACCTTTGTCAGGGAGAGAGGTCAAGTGTGAGGAATAAATAAGGAGGAAGATGGAAGACTGGAAGGGTGGATTGGAACTAGATCAGGGAATGCCTGGAATGCCATGTTGAAAAGTTTGTGTTCAATTCAGTTGCTGTCAGAGAATCTAGGGGAGGGGAGGATCAACTGAATGATAGAATTATAACTCTGATGAAAGAATATAATGTATTTTAGATAAAGAAAAAGATAATTCAGAGAGAATAGAGAAGATTGCATATTTCCCAGTGGCATAGAGGAAGTACCTGAACTAAGAGAGTGGGAGTAGAAAGGGTGGAGAGCCTGTCTAAGGTAGAAGCATTGGATTGGATGATTATTTGTTTGATGATGACTTACTTGTAGGGGCACATGGAAAGAGAAAGGGTGATACTGAGGTCTCTGGTGTTACTAACAGGGAGGATGGGAAGTTTTGAAGGTTTAGGGCATGGAGGATGATTTAATTTTGTGCAGCCAGCCAGCAAATTTAGCACTGAGATAATGATTGACACTGGAGGTGGTGTCTTCATGAGGGATATCCAATTGTAATGTGGAAGAATATGTGCAAGTTGGAGAAGCTGAACCGTAGAGATGTGAAATAATGATTTTTCAGAAATGTGTCTAGCTTGGCAAAGGAGAGAGAATGAAGACACAGGTGATGTTAGCTTGTCTAATACCAGCAATGCTAGTGATCATGGCTAAGAGTTTCTGAGCTCTTCTAGGGACCAGGCATTGCCCTAAGTGTTTCTCCTTTTCCTCCTCATTGCACTCTCACGAAAGAGATGGTGTGACTAGTTTCTTTCTACGCAATGAAGGAAAAAAGACACATAGAACATAATGAAAAGTGACACCCTGATAACAGTCATGTTTCAAGGCTAAGGTATTTGAATTTAGAAGTGAGGAAATGGATTCGCAGCAGGAGCTGAAATGTCATTAATATTTCATATCATTTTACATACACCTTTAGTTTATAATTGCTAGTGGACTGGGTGGCCATCCTCTAAGACATAGGGTGGAGGTATAAGTTTGGTGATTGTTTTCTAGTAGCCCTTCATTAGGAAAACAGACTATTTGAGGTAGATTTCTGACTCTTTCCAAGATTGTTATTAATATGTAAGTGTGATTAAGAATAAAAGTTTAGTGTGTCAAATTAATATTTATAAAAGTGATTAGAACAGTGCTTAATAAGAAGTCAATAACATTAACTGTTATTATTAGCATTATCATTCATCTTTTCAGCCATCTGTAGTGCAAGTAAATATGGAGTGCTGTTTACTAAGCACTGGGGAACTGAGATGAAAGACAGAGCCTGCCATTAGGGAACATTCAAAGGGAAGGAAAACCAAAGCAGCCAACTACAAAGTGTACTGATCCATTAAAAAGGTTTTAAAAATTGAGTTAATTATCAAGCATCTTAAGTGGCATGTGCTTTTCTTCTAAGCCTTGAAGACAACAGCAATAAGAAAGACAAACAGAATTGAATGCCTTTGTATTTATAACTTTTATACCAAATAAAAAATCAAATTAGGAGCTGATTAAACTGAATATAAGTTGTAGCAAATTAAGAAAAGAGAAACTACTGTTCATAGTATATAATGGTATCAGTTAAATTGTTAAGAAATTAGTAATCATCTCATAGATAAGTGATCAAGTGTATGACTTAACCATTTGCTGAAGAGTAATCAGCATGTCTAAACAAGAACACAGATACCACAACTTAAGTATGAGCTAGCTCTCCTTTGTAGATTAGACACATATTTTTAAGATTTTCAGTGACTGTTAATGTACAGTGAAATGAATTTTGTAAAATGTGGTTTTTCCACATTTTACAAAATTTATTTAATTAGAATCTATTCATCAGTATGTGTGTATGTAATCAATTTCATCACCAACTTAAAATTGATTAACATTTAAAAATACCCACTAAAGAAATTCACTATGATGTTTCAGAATAACTTGTAAGTTAGATGGGGCTGGTAATGTATTTTTCTTTTCAGAGATTTAAAAAAGAGGGATTCATGACTGCCCAACATTAAAAATATTATTTTAGAACAAGTCTTAAAAATTTTATACAAAAAAAAGATGTAAAAAAGGATTAGTAAGTAAAAGTAGTTTTCAAAGTTTCTATACATATTTTCTTTAAAATTTCCAAGACTTTGGAGAGAAAGGAGGTGGGGCAGAAGGGAAGGTTCTAGAGATAAAAATGCATGCAAGTTTTTCCTGGGTCCCAGGAAAACAAAGCATTTGCAAATTTTTAATCTTATAAAGTAGGAGCTTTTGGTTCAAACAGGAAAGGAGAGATTTAAATCTGGAATCAACTTATCAAGAAGACATCTTCGGATTTGACATGGACTAGAGTTTTTCTTGGCCTCTACACTCTTTTCAGTGTCTTCTTGGTATTTGGCTGGATCTGGTGTGTCATCAGTAAGTGCTGGACTCTTGCAAGCCGCACTGGTGGGTGTCAACCCCACCCCGCACCTTGTCCTTGAGGAAACACACATTTCAGGTCAGACAGACCTGGATTCCAGTCTGGATTCTGCCACGTCACCATTATAAGGTCTTGGGTGAATGATTCCAATTCTCTAAGCCTCAGTGTCCTTGTTATACTAAAGGTTCTTTATAAAGTGAATGAGGGGAATTAAATGAAACAGCATGGGACAAGATTTAGCAAAATGTCCAGCACATAAGAAATGCTCAAGAAATCTGTCGCTCCTGAAGGAGCTGCAGTCAGGCGCCGTTCACTCTGCTTTCGATTCTGAGAGGTAGGCAGTGTTCCTGTATAACTCACTTTCTGTCAGTCCTAAGAGTTTTAGCCAAATTGTTAACTTTGTTTTTAAAACACTTACACATAAAATAACATGCTTGGCAATGTATTAATATATTAGGTTAGAGCCTAGCATATATTTCATTAAAAGATAGGTCAAGTTTAGCAAATTATTTTGCCAAGAAATGATATGTAATATTCTGAACTTTAGGTAGAAATAACTGACTTTTTTTTAGAATATGAACACTTTATCACACTAGTAGCAAATATTTAGCCCAGTGTTACCTCATATGAGATTGCAAAATTGACTAACAATTAAAATAAATGTTCCTTCATAAACGTTCAAAATGATATATCAACAGACTTAATTGATCATGACTAAAATACTGCTGTGGTTATAAGACAGTGCTAAAAGAAGATAGAAGTATTGGTAATAACCATTACTATAAAACACAAAGTAATTTTATTTCAGGCAAATAGTTAACTTTTTTCAATCTGATTATAAATCAGCTAACCCATGAAAAGGGATACTAGAAGGTGGACTGCATGTGACAAGATTTAGACCAAAATTCTCCATGGGTCAATATTAGGAATTGAGAGCCTTTCTACCTTTAAAATAATCTGTTCCATGAGTCTTCAGTATCACAAAGTATAAAGCTGAAGAAAATCAGATTCTTTTCAACTAGAGGATGAACACTGAGCCTTCCATTTGATTTTTAACACAACGGCTCTGTTTATTATAACCGTTTGTTACCATAAAAGTATAAACTGAAAGGTAGCAATGATGGCTGAGTGTAATATATTACATTAAATAAACTTGTCCCATGCGCAGTGCAGGGAAAGCTCTGTTTACATTACAGTAAGCTGTTTTCTGCTGCATTTACAATTCTGCTGGGCAAGTAAATTAAGAAAGCTTATGACAGCTCAATTTACTTTATCTGGTCAACCCTCCAAGACATTATTAGTATAATTTTAGCATATTTAATTCTATTTAGTTATTTAGTGATGCAACACCAACAAAATTTTTTGTTTTTTGTTTTTTAAGGAAAGAATGTTTTAGATGATCATTCAGAAAAAAGGACAGAAGAAAATTGCTGGGCCAAATACTGAACAATACAAGTCAACAGACACCAGATTTGCAAAGGAAGTGAATATAAAGGTCACTAGATGAGGTTGAAAGAGACTTGAAAAACAGAAAGATGTGTAAACATATAAAAATAATTTTTCATACTCCTCCCCAGGAGTTGATTGAAGTTTCAACTTTGGTTTATCCCAGGGTAAAAATGGAGGAGTTGAAGGGAGGTGTGGAATTTGCAGATAGTTCTGAATTCTATTCTGTGTAAAGTAGAATAGATACCAGGACAAGAACTTTAGTTCATTACCGTGTTTATTTCACCAGACTTAATTTTCTCAGCTTTCTGGTATTTAGGATGAATTATTACTTTCTGGTATGTGTATGTGTGTGTTTGTATATGTATAATTATAGCATAAAGAGGCAGGACAGCAACATGGAGTGGAAGGAGTTGTGGGTTTGGGTTAGAAGGTGTAAATTCAGTTCCCTGCTCAGCCATGTGTCAGGTAGGTGACCACTTATGCTAAGTAAATTATCGGAGGCTTAGTTAAGGCTCTCAAAATTCTGGAAACTCAAAATTAAATGAGAAATATGAGTGCTCCGGCCATGTTAATCATATAGAGACTATTGCAAGTTACACATTTTGTGCCTTTTCAAGCCAACCTTCTTTACATTTCCCTCCAGTCAAATAGACCCCACGTGCCTTAAGCACCTCATGGTTCTCATCTGTGTGCACTGTTTCCTTTGTCTAGAATGCTTTTTCCCCTCCTCCTCCCCCAGCTGAGAGTCTTAGCTCTGTGCGCATCTGAAATTCCCCTTCTATTCTAACGCTTTTCACTAAGGTACTTTCAATTATCTCTTCTTTTGTTTTAAAAATACATACTGCTTCTAACATATTTACAGACATAAAACAAATTACCAAAAGGGAAAAGGAGGAGAGGAGGGGCAATTTAGGAGTATGGGATTAACAGCCACAAACTACTATACATAAAATAGATAAGCAACAAGGATTTATTGTATAGAACATGAAATTATATTCGGTGTCTTGTAATAACCTATAACAGAATGTAGTCTGAAAAAACTGAATCACTGTTGTACACCTGAAACTAACACAATATTTTAAGTCATACTTCAATTAATATATATATACTGACTCTAAAATTAATATAAAAATATTGTATAAAAATATAGAAATGAAAAAGTAAAATAAATAACAACTGTAACTCCATAATATGAATCATTAGTACAAATTATTAGCCATTCACTTCTTCAAGGGATGTCCCCAACCCGGAGTTCAAACCCAGATCTTCTGCATTGCAAGCAAACTCTTTACTGAGAGAAGACCTTCTTCCAATATAACTTTGTCCTAACCTATTCTCCCCCTGCAAAATGCAAGCAGATACAACAGCAACAACAAAACCAACTTGGGAACTTACATACTTTGATATTCTCTCTTCCACTTAATATTAGATCATATGTGTTTTAAAGATACCTTTCAGTATTCTTAGAAAGCTTAAATTAAAACATTTTTAATGTTTTCTTAATAGCCCATCACATAAGTAGAGTGTAATTAATGTAAGAGTTCCTCTCTTGTTGGCCATCAAAGTATGTAAAGTATTTTCCTTTTATAAACAAAGCATTCTTGTGCACATCTAATACTATTTCTGTAGGACATATTCCTAGAGAAAGAATTCCTGGGCATGTACATTTCTAATACTTCGGAAATATCTTGCCAAATGGGCCCCTAGTGAGATTGCATCATTTTGCACTTCTGCCAGCCCTGAGCACAGTGCTTCTGTTCCCCGAGCTCTTCCTGTGAGGGCAGCACTCATCACACTGCATTGCCATGCCTTATTACTCCTCTCTCTTGCTCCCTGGACTGTTTAATGGCAAGAGCTGTTTCTTTCTTACTTTGAGTCCTAGGGTCTAGCACACAGCCTGCTCTGGAAGCGAAGTGCCCAGTTAAAATCTGCAGAATGAATTCTGCTTTACCAGTTTTTGTTTCTAAACTACTTGTCATGTGTTCCTCTGAGCTGATTTATTTTTTTATTTTTGGCTATCCTGGGTCTTCGTGGCTGTGTGGGCTTTTCTCTAGCTGTGGTGTGCAAGCTTCTCATTGCGGTAGCCTCTCTTGTTGCAGAGCATGGGCTCGAGGGCTCGTGGGCTCAATAGTTGCAGCTCCCAGGCTCTAGAGCACAGGCTCAAAAGCTGCTCAGAGGCATGTGGGGGATTGAACCAGTGTCTCCGGCATTGGCAGATGGATTCTTTACCACTGAGTTACCAGGGAAGCCCTAAGTTAATTCTTATGTTAAAGATATTAAGAGAATATGAAATTCTGCCAATTCTGCCACTTTACTGAAAAACCCTGTGATTTCAGTGTGCCAATTTTAGGACTGACTTTGTTCTAACCTGTGACAAATTTCCTCTCTCACATGGTGTTAGGGACTTCCCTGGTCTTCCAGTTGGTTAGGACCTGGTTTCCACTGCAGGGAACATGGGTTTGATCCCTGGTTGGGGAACTGAGATCCTGCATGCCACGTGGCGCAGCCATAAAAACCAACAAACAAAAAAAACCAAACACAGTGTTAACTGTGTCAAGAGTAAATATGGTCATGAAAAGTGAGTTTGTATCTATCCCACTTTTGCTTATGAGTATTTAGAAAACACTGTGAGTCTGTATGGAAAAAGTCTTATAAAAAAAAGATAAATACTTTCTTTACAATGTATGGGAGTTCCATGCTGCTGGTTACTCAGGTTTGTAAATGTCCACAGTGCTTATGTATCATGTGGAATTGTAAAAGGTTGATAATTTATCGTTGGTTAGGTGTCTCTCCTTAAATCCTTTAATCATTCTTCTCAAGCCAGTGTTGAGGGATTATTCATAAAATAGAACATTGGTGGATCTGATCCTAAAAATCACATCCTAGTGGTGAACGGGATGTGGTGAATGGGTAATAGAGGGGATCAGGGTTCAAGTAGCAGTATCACTGCTCCCAGGGGCTTTGCGTATTATCTGCTCAGTAGGTGCTCATTTGGAGGAAGCACACCTTAGCCATTTGAATTTGAAGTAAAATACAACATCCTATCTTTTATAACCCTGCAGAATTAAATTTGTAAGTTATTCCAGACAATACAAAGACTACTGCCAAGAATGCATATTGAGTTAAGAGACTGTTACGGACAAGGCGATCTGGCCTTTCATGGTGTTGAGAGCACAGAATAGGGATTTAGATGCTGGCTTAGATGTGGCCATGGGCAGCTTATCCCAGCTCATAAGACTTACTTTCCTCTCTGGTGTACCAAGGATGAGAATGGTACAGACTCACTTCGCAGATGTCATGCCGATTAAATGAATTCAACACATGTGGAGCATGTTAAATAGTGCCTGGAATATATTTTTCTAATCAGATTTTTTAATGAGTTAGGATTGCAAACTTACATTAAGATCTTTTTAATAACTTTACAGTAGCCAATAAAAAAAGTCCAGCCAAAAGATGGGAAAAAAATAAATTTTATAATGCAGTATCACTGAATGCAAAATATATGAATAAAGTAGTTCAAAATGAACAAAATAGATAAAATACTTGATAGTGGTTTCCAAATTCTGTTGCCTTTATAAATAGAATATTATATTTTAATATCCCTATTTTATTAGATTTTAGAAATAAAATTAATTGAATATGTTTAAAAATGCAAATGTGAAATTTAAGCAGTCTAACTTGTATGATTCTTACACTATGCAATGTTCTTGTATAAATATTCTTTCCATAAAATAATATGCCCAGCCATTAAAAGATGGTGTTTAATCCATTACCTATAACTATGTAATACAAACTGATGCCCACATGTTATAATTCAAAGTCCCATTCTACCCAAATTTGGACACATAAAACAAAAAATTCACAAGTTAAAATAGTTATGAATACATATATATATATATTATTTTTAACCTGAGTTTGGATTCATAAATGTAACAAAAATCATTGGCCATTTATTTAAGCTAATTGGAATATGTTTCTTTAAAAAGTTTATGTAGTTTTTCTTTGTTTATATATTTTATTATTGAGCAGTTAATAATACTCTCATTAGATAGTTATGAATAGCTGCAGTGATAAGTGACTGATGACAGTTCCAGGGGGTTGCAACTATAGTGAGAAAAATACTTCAGAAATTCTAGAAATGAATTGGTTCATTAAGCCCAGATATTAAAAGCAGTTTCCTGTTTTAAAAGTCTCTGCCCAAAGAAACACTGAACTCCAGAATATGTTCCAGTATTTCTAATATCAATTTTCACTGTAGCCAAGATATTTCACCAAGATGGAAGTTCTCTGTAATAATGTTGGATCAGTCAGAGCCTGTTTCCTGATGTCAGAAAATACATTACCCAAAGGGAGTATAGATTGTATGAAAACTCTAGATTAATATCTGACAGTTATATTTTAAAAGAAAGTCATTCCTATTCCAGAAAGCAGTGAAAGTTGAAATGATGAAACAGACCCTTTGTTTAGCCTTGCTTCTAATTAAACAAGGGAAGGGGGATGATAAGAGAGATGAGGAGAAAAGGGAACTTAGTCAGAAACTCCTAAGTTCAACCTCAGTACACTGTCATGAATGTAATCTAAACTCTCCATTTTATTTCAGCCCTACTCCTAAGAAATAAGAAAGAAGAAATCTTTTGGCTATTAATCTTTCATTCCTGTTCATAATGTTTATCAGTATGAAAACATAGCTAATTCAGAATAATAAATGAAAATGAATTCATTGCTTTCCCATGTCTTGTAGCAAAAACTAAGCTAAAATGCCTACTTTTAGAAACAGATTTAGTTTTTTAATGTGGTTTCCTCTAAATATATACCAGTGTCTACAGTAATGTCCACATTCTCATTTTAAATGGCAAAGCTACATTGTCATATGGTTTTGCAAATTGTTGTGTAACTTCATTTTATATCATGTTATAGACAAGATGTTGCCCACTTATATTTCCACCCAATAGATACAGTTCATTCCGAAATGAATAAACAACCTTAGCTATTAAATGATACTCATAGATATAAATTATGCCTTCTACTAGATAAGTCATTAATTATACATCCTATCAGGCAATCTTAGGTACTGCAGAAATTCTGAAACAGTTAAAGTGTTCCTACACTCATGAGCAAATCTGAATGTATCAATTCAGAAACAGACACTAAAATGGACATACCAGGGGTTTCTTAGGGGAGATGCCTGTGAGGGCTAAAAAAGAAGGGCAGGGGCTTGGCAGGCAGGAGGACCTTCTAACCACAGGGCAGGTGTCTCTGAAGTGGGGAGGGTAAGGAAGAATAGAATGGGAGGGTCTCAGTGCATTGCAGTTTGGAGAAAGTCTTGGCTAGGTTGATAGAATGTCTCCAAGGCACAGGGCTGAGCAGGAGTAGCCTGATTCTAGGACATGCCCTTGCTTGACCACTGCCTAGGAGTGGCTGGGAGTGAGCAGGGGCTACGCTGGGTGGAGGGCATGTGACCTGCTGTAAACACCACAGTGGATCAGAAAATACAACCACTGGGGGCTGTCAGGCAACAACCCTTCCGAAAACAGGGTCTGTCAAAGGGAGCTCTGAGCAGACAGATGTGTGTGTGAGTGTTAGTCACTCAGTCGTGTCTGACTCTGCTATCCCATGAACTGTAGTCCACCAGGCGCCTCTGTCCATGGGATTCTCCAGGCAAGAATTCTGGAGTGGGTTGCCATTTCCTACTCCAGGGGACCTTCCTTACCATCTGAGCTGCCAGGGAAGCCCAAGCAGAGTTATGACCGTCTTGATGGCCAATATGTAAAAAATAAAAGTCCATCTTTTGCCAGTGAGCAGCATTTGAAAGTTTATCTACCTCTAACCTGTTTTATGTCTGTTTATAGATGTGCACTGTGACTTTGTGGTTTGGTTTCTAAGTGTCAGCACTCCTATTTCTGAGGGCTGGCAGTGGACTAAGCAGCTTGCTACTGTTACTTCACAGGAATCCCCAGCTTGTTGCATCTTTGATGTTTGCCTCATCCTTTCCTGGTTCTAATCAGGGCAGTCAGTGGGAGTTCATATTCAGCTCTCCTGCTGGCTGTCTTTGTATGATCTTAGGAGGCTTATTTAACTTTTTAAGCCTTGATTTTTCTTGACTTGTATACTGGTAAAAATATCCTAAAGCATGGAAAGTGGGGATTTAAATATTTATTTGGCCTTGCCAGATCTTAGTTGCAGCATGTGGGATCTAGTTCCCTGACCACAGATCGAACCCAGGTCCCCTGCTTTGGAAATGTGGAGCCTTAGCCACCAGACCACCAGGGAAGTCCCCAAAATGAGGATTTAATGAGAGAACATACACAAACCACTGAATATGATGTTTGACATGTGTTAAGCACTGTAAAATGTTTAGCAGTTTTTATTGTAACTAATTTTTAAATATCATTCTGTTAGTTATGCATTTTATACTCTTATCCAGAAATGTCTGGATTACTATATATGTTACTTTGCTTCCATTTGAGCTGAGGAGCTTTGCTTTGAAAGCTACAATTCAATCTTTTAACTTAATATTTAGTAGAGAATAAGTGATGTCAGAGATCTGTAAAGTACCAAATTAGGCCTGTGTCTAGTGCTACAGATTTTAAATGTGACATTCTGCTTATTTGCAAGCAAAATGCAAGTTCTTCATATTTCTGAGGAACAAAAATAAATGCCAAGGACCATGAGGCTTGTGGATGAAAGCAAAGATGTTACCTGTCTGGATGGAGGCCAGGACACCTACGGTTCAGAGATGCTCGGTTTACTAATCACACAATGATACACATTTTGTTGTTTTGTGAAAAATGCTTACCATAAAATGATTAACTTCTCTAGAATGCACTTGATGGATAGTTTACAAAAAAAGTATTTTGAGAATTATAAAGAGTGACATTCAATACCGTTTATCATGTGGCTCCAAACCAAGTGATTTGTGAAACTATTTTATCACTTGCCTCTGCCAGTGATAGAAATTGCTCCTCGTGTGAAAGTATAAATTTGTGAGTGTCAGTTAAGTTTCCATTCTCCTGCCCCTGTGTTTTGTCCAGGAAAATACATACCACAGGGATAGATGAATAGTAGCTTGCATTACATTTGGTATAAGAAAGAGTAGAATATATAATCTAAGAAATTATATAAAGAAAGGGTAAAATATATAGTATGTTGGGTGGTGATAAATCTATGGAGAAAAATAAAACTGAGGTGAAGGCTTTGGTTTTAAGTGACAGAGGTTATCATAAACTGTGACTGCTTTTCTGAAGGCCCATATTTTAAGATACTGGCCAAGTTTAGGGAGGTAGCATGTGGTTGGGAAGCAGAGCTTAGATGCATGGTCTGGGTGGTGCTAGTCAGTTCTTATTAATAGAACACTAACTGTGTCCCACTACTTGGGGATTTTACACATATTAATTCATTTAGATTAAGTCTCTGAATAGCCCTGTGAGGAAGGTACTGTTATCTCCATTGTATAGATGGAGAAATTGAGACATGACATGGTTAGATAATAATGTGCCTGGAAAAAGAGAAGGGCTCTTCTCAAGACCATTCAAGAATGATTTGTAACCAGGGAAACTAGTGGTTGATTTCAATCCAAGGTTGCATATTATATTGTCTTTATACTTCCTCATGGCTACTTTGGGAGGTTATCCTCTATACATTATTGATCCTTGTATCTAAGAAAAGCATCTTTATTTAACTGAAATTCCTTTACATCAAAGAAAAGTTTTACACACATTTTTCCCAAAAAAAGATTTAAGGCAGTTTTCAAGAATGTTTTAAATATAGCTCAGTGAAATGAAATGAGTGTGATAAGGAAAATAATGATAGAAAAAAAGTAGCAGTAAGTTGACATCAATTCATATGTACTTAAAAGTGATGAGAAACAAATAGGATTATAGTCTCCCAACAATCAACACAAAAAAAGATACTATAAAGTAAAATGCAGTGCTCTTTGGGTTTGAAATGATTAATAGAAGTGTAGTTATCTCTATGCCACAGAGAGAAACTTCCATAGTTCTTACAGAGATGTTTTATGAAGTAGTGAGTATCATCTGTGATATTTATAGTACATTAAACAATATATGCAAAAGATACATCAGGCTGTTTCTTAGAATGACTTTTATTGAGGACTATAACATAATGTCCTAGAAAAGTCCAGCCAAAATAGTTCTGCTGGGGTCCATCATGATATGGTTCCCAAGGGCAGCTCCTGGCTACTTTAACATGATCCAAGGATAAAATTTAGAGTATTTACAGAAGAAAATTCAAGGTTATATTCTCTGACAAATGCTTAAATCTAGATATGGTGTGCCAATAAAGAAGGATAGACTTATAAATTATAGATCCTGATTGTTTATTTTAAAAATTACATGTTTTCTTTATTGTGTAATGAAAGAATTAGAATTTTATAAGTTGTATATGACTTCTTCTGAGAAGAGATGCAAACTGATGCATGTTCTGTTTATTATATGTAAATGATACGACATCTGAATCTCAAACCGTCTTAGAAATCATTTAAAGGTAATAGAATTTGCAAAAGTTTGTATTATTTACTTGACTTTTTAAAGCAAATTGCACTATGGGAGGATTGGATTCCTTTACACCATCATGGTTCCTTTATATCTATTTTTCTTCTGTGTATGTTTAATGCATATTCTATACAAGCAAACTTTAGAGAATGTGCTTGTCTCCATATATGCAATATGTATATTAAAGTATGTGTATACATATACACATATGTACATATGTATATAAAAGTCCCTTGACTGGATGGGCTTTTCAGGTAGTGTTTCAGGTTGATTTACAATGTGGTTTCGTCCAGCACGTGGAAGTGACCTTTCCCTTAGAAGGTCATTGATACCATTTCCGGCCCTAATTCTTCCCCTACTCCCACCATGGCCTGACCTCAGCGTACCCCAGCTCCTCTGGGGATGTCTTTGCTGGTTACATACAGGCTGCCTTCTTTTCTTCAGTGTTTCCCTTCCTATCAGTTCTTTCTACTGCACATTCTCAATTCCCCCTCCTTTTCAAAAATAAATAAGTAAATTGATAGAAGAAAGAAACCCTTGTCAAACCATCCTTTGGCCCCTGTACCCCCAAATATTGCCACTTCTTTTCACTGGTAAATAGAAATATGAATTTAAAAATTATATTTGATTTAGCTATGAGTTGAGTTTCTGTTTCTTACATCCATTTAGCTAATAAATATTTGTGAAAAAAAATTGTCTTTTGCTTTAAACACAAAATGCTTGGTGCCAAACTTACTTAAAGTGGAAAATGAGGAGATTTAGGGGCATACACTAAATTTGAGAATTCAGGAGACATTCCTTTGTCCACAAGCAGTTTTCTCTGAGCAGAACTGTTTACTGATATTGCTATATTTGTTATTTTGTTTTTCACTGGGTAAATAAATAATGTATTTTGGGTTATACAAGGTTAGTCCTGTTAACAAGAACCAATTTTTGTTACCCAAAGTTTGTTTCAAAAGCTGAGACTCTGAAAGCCCATAGTCATCAAAAGAAAAGTCTATTTTGTATTTATGTTCTTGTTCCAGGTCATAAATACTTTTGTTTTGTTTTTATACTATAATCCATCCCAGGGATATAAAAAAAATGTCAGCATTTTGTTTTGTACATTTACACTTTTACAGCTTGCACAGTAGTGTAAAAATAACTTGACTCCAAGTTCATTTTTCTGGCACATTAGGATAATAACATAGATGATGGATATTAAATTACTCAGAAATGCTCTAGTAGAAATAACTTTAAAATATGTAAGATAAAATCTTAGCTTAATTTTATGTAAATAGCATGTTTGCAGCTAAAAATAATTTTATGAAGTTTTTGAACTTCCATCTCAAGTTTAGTTGACAACTGTTTCTGCAGCTTTTTTCTTAATAACTTATATTAGCCTAAAATTTTAAAATTCCAGTGTGAACTAAATTTAATCTGTAAATTTTATGGAATCCATTTTGAACATTTTGTGTTAATCTCTCTGCTTTACTCTGACAAAATTAATTTTTGATCACAGTTAAGCAAATATATGAGAGAAATAGAGACAATTTATGAATCATGATTACTGTATGTTGAGTTGCTTCAGTTGTATCCAGCTTTGTGACTCTATGAACTGTAGCCCTCCAGTCTCCTCTGTCCATGGAATTTCTCAGTTAAGAATACTGGAGTGGGTTGCCATGATTCCTAGAAAAAGCAGTTTTATTTTTTGCATCTAATATACATGACTACATTTTGATATTATTCCAAGCTATGCATGATTGCTTCATTAATTGAAAAACAAGTGGAGAATATTAACACCTTCATGGAATGTTTGTGATGATGGCATGAAATAATACTAAGCTCCTGGCAGAGAGTCTTGTATGTGATAGATAATAATAGTAACTAGTAAACAAATAAATGAAGTGAATAAGTAAATAAATAACATTTGATTATATTAGTGTTGCAATGATATGAGACATCATTTTCAAACCAAGAAGAGAATATCTTTTCCACATATAAGCTAATTTTAGTCAATTTTCTTGGTGAAACCTGAAAGCCTTCCAGGGCTTTCGTGACAGTATTACATTCTGCCTCTTGTTATTCTTCCTTGCGCATTCCTTTGCTCTTTTCCCAGAAGAACTGTACTTCTCTGCTGTGTTTTCAGTGTTAGCACACTAGTTGACTGGAATCCAGGCCCTCTCAGTTCTTTTTTTAAGGTTTTACATTTAGGTCTGTGATTCATTTTTTGAGTTAATCTTTATATTTGGTGCAGAGTATGATCAGTTGTTGCTGTTTTGTTTTTGCCTGGAGGTATTCAAGTTTCTAGTGCTATTTGTTGTTCCACATTCCATGGCATGTTCCTTAATTGAACCTGTGTCCCCTGCTTTGGAAGGTGGAATCTTAACCACTGGACCACTGAGACAGTCCCTTCCAGTTCTGATACATCACTGCCATATTCCTGTTTCTCAAATAGTACTTTCATCAAACATCTTCTTAGGAAATAAATGTTCAGTTATCTCCCATCTGCCTTACAACTAGAATCTGAAAGCCAAGGTGTCTTATCTTTCCACCTTTCATCAGCATGCGTCCTCTGTACTTGCTTAACTTACCTTTTTCCACGTTGGACTTCACCTCCCATTCTTGCCAACTTCTTCTAGCCTCCACTACCACGGGGGCATCTCTTCCTTTGTCTGGAGAGTGCTTTTTTTCATCCCCAAAGCCAATGAAACACTTGACTGTCAAAACAGAAGTATATTTGAAATTTTGTATTTGTTCTGGTTGTGATGGATTAAAGGTTACCACAAATTATTTGACATTTTTTCAATATTATTATTAAAAGTAATCCTGGACATCTGTGTGTATGTGCCTACCTGTGCTTTCCTAAAAAAAAAAAAAAAAAACAGCAATAATTTACTTCTGATGCAGTGTTACAAGTCCCTGAAATGTGGAGCTGTGCAAATAAAAGAGAAATGAGCCCAAGCCTCTCCTGATACAATTCCAGATCTATGCCTCTAATTTGATTTGTTCTCCCTAGATCAATTCAGTTTATTTAGATGCCTACATAATTTTTCTAACATTTTTCATAATAGTATCAAAATGGCAAATGGGAATTTGATGTTTTTAAATTTTTCTGTTTTTGTATGGTGCACACATCAGTATTGACCCTTGATGACTGTGTAGAACTGGGCTGATGTGGAAGATGTGGTCCCATTTCTCAGCTCACAGTCTGTTAGTAAAATCTGTACTCTGGGCTATCTGGACAGAAGTGAAGTAACAGACAACTTTCCAGGTTTATGGGGGAGGCATAAGGAAAGGAAATGTTTGGAAATGACCCATGACATTTAGAGGCCAATGACTTGCCCATTCACAGCATAGGATCTCTGTCCAGTAAAACTCTAAAGCTGAAAGGATGAGATGGGAGAAGAGGGTGTTGACTGATAGAGTGAGGAGTTTGGCTTCCCCTCCAAAGATTCGAGATATAGCCTGGCAGATGGTTGAGCGGGATCCAGATGGGCTATTGAAGGCACTTTGCTTATCAGTTTCCCTCCGTGGTGATCAAAACTTTGCCAATTGTGGCTTCTCTTCCACAGCTAATCTAGGAGATATGCAAAGTTAAGGGTCAGTTTTTACTCTTCCATATTGTCATGGCCACACTGAGGGTCAGGTAACTTAGATAAAGGTCATGCTTAGTTGGACTGCAGGATTCCAAACTTCCAGATTTGAGTAGTGAAATGTACTTCGGAGAAGATTCTTAACTTTCAGTTCATTAGTATGTAACAGTTTTAATTTTGAATTATAAATTCCACTTCTATTCCGATTTTGAGAGTTCACAAAAACCCCATAATATGGACAGGACAGTGATATTATCTGTAGGTAACAAATGAAGAAACTGGATCCCAGAGGTCTCAGTCAGCTACTCATGGTCACTTCTTTAAGTATTCTTGTTCAGTTGTTCAGTCACTCAGTCAGATCCAACTCTTTGCAACCCCATGGACTGCACCAATCCAGGCTTCCCGGTCCTTCACTATCTCCTGGAGCTTGCTCAAACTCATGTCCATCAAGTCGGTGATGCCATCCAACCATCTCGTCTTCTGTTGTCTCTTCTTCTCCAGACTTTTATCTTTCCCAGCATCAGGATCTTTTCCAATGAGACTCTTCACATCAAGTGGCCAAAGTACTGCAGCTTCAGCTTCAGAGTCAGTCATACCAATGAATATTGAGGATTGCTTCCCTTTAAGGGAAAGAGTTCTATTTCAAGGGGCTTCCCTGGTGGCTCAGAATTTAAAGTGTCTGCCTGGAATGCGGGAGACCCAGGTTTGATCCTTGGGTCGGAAAGATCCCCTGAAGAAGGAAATGCCAACCCACTCCAGTACTCTTGCCTGGAAAATCCCATGGAGGGAGGAGCCTGGTAGGCTACAGTCCAAGGGGTCGCAAAAAGTCAGACAGGACTGAGTGACTTCACTTTCACTTTCACGTTCCTTTAAGGTTGACTGATTTGATCTCCTTGCAGTCCAAGGGACTCTCAAGAGTCTTCACCAATACCACAGTTTGAAAACATCAGTTCTTTGGTGCTCAGCCTTCTTTATGGTCCAGCTCTCACATCCATACATGACTACTGGAAAAACCATAGCTTTGACTATACGGACCTTCACAGGCAAAGTACTGTCGATGCTTTTTAATATGCTGTCCAGGTTTGTCATACCTTCCGAGGAGCAAGTGTCTTTTAATTTCATGGCTGCAGTCACCTTCTACAGTGATTTTGGAGCACAAGAAAATAAAGTCTGTCACTGTCCCCATTTCTCCCCATCTATTTGCCATGAAGTGATGGGACCAGATACCATGATCTTCATTTTTTGAATGATAGGTGAATGAGTACAGGCTTTTAAGTGAAATGCCTTTAGATTTTAAATAAGAAAAACACAAACACTAAGAAAAAAATTACATTTCAGGGTAAATTATTGCTGTGACATTGGATGTATTCTATAAACTTTGTTTACTGACTTTATTTTAGAAGATAACACTTTTTTAATAATTTGTTTTTTAAGTTTTGGTTGCATGGGGTCTCGGTTGCTGTGCACAGGCTTTCTAATTGCGGTGAGCAGGGCCTATTCTTGGTTGCGGTACACGGGGCCTCTCTAGTTGTGGTGCACAAGCTTAGTTGCTCCGAGGCATGTGAGATCTTCCCAGACCAGGGATCAAACCCTGTCCCCTGCACTGGTAGGATTCTTATCCACTGTGCCACCAGGGAAGTTCAAAAAGATAACACTATTGCTGAGTGTTTGAATCTTGAGTTGTAAAGAATTATGATGAATACCATGCTCTTCTCTTGCTTAGGGGGTTGGATCACTTTTGATTTCTTTATTTCCCTGAGTGTCATTCTTGAAATAGAACTCTTCATTTTCTCTACCAATTTTCCCTACCCCCTCCCAACTTCATTTCAAGAAGAAAAAATGACAAAATGTGATCATTTGTCTCCTAAGACTCTGAGGGTGTTAAAAGAGCGCTGAGTGGTAAAACAGATGGAATTATACTAAAAGCACATGGCCCCTTATAATTTTCTTCTTTAAAAAGCTCCAGAACTTCGGTTTAGTGATGGAGTAGACTTTTCTATTCTTGTGTAAGGCAATAAGAAATCTGTTTCTCCCTATTCTGACTCACTGCTGTTTTCCCAGAGCACATGTCCATTTTCAATCAGTCATTAAGAAATGATGATTTAATAGACTCTCATTACGGCTTCTGAAGAGACCATGAGTCCTAATTTTATTGAGAAGGGATATAAAGTATACCAGGTTATGAGAGTACTATTTACTAAGTTTTTTCTGAAGCTTCTGTTGTTTGATGAAAAATAAACAGACGCCTTAGCTGCCTTTGCCATTACAGTTTATTTCTACCATTACATAAATGGTACATATACTTTTCTGTAAATAATGACTCAGTAGTGTTAAAGTATAGTTTTTCAATAAAGCTGAAATTTTTTGAAGTTAATATCTAGCATTGTGTTTCCAGCAAAATGAGGGTGATGGCTGCCAATCCTGTGTGAATGAAAACTGCTATTTTAGGAGGAATTTTTGTTAGCTCCTAGAAGCAGCAGTAAGATCTTTAAACTCTGTGCTTTAGATGGTACATTCAGTCATTTGGAACAATGCCATTTTGCTGTTCAGCTTTTGACATACTGAAATTAAAGACAGTAGAAACTGAACGTCATTCCTTTTACTTTATCTTCAGATTTAGTTTTAAAATATTCTTTCAATTCTTTTTGTGTGTGTGTGTGTGTGTATGTGTGTGTAATAAAGTTTTATTAAAGTATAAAGGAGATAGAGAAAGCTTCTGACATAGGCATCAGAAGGGGTCTTTCAATTCTTTATAGATTAATAGCTATATAGTCTCATGAACAAAAATTCATTGGAAAGATTTAGTATGACCATGTTACTTTGAGAACTCTATTTCTGGGAAATTCAAGCACAGATTGAAAACTGAAATTCAGATATCTACGGTGTGAATCCTTAGATCCAGTGTTTTAGCTGGATTAGGAAAGATATGACAGGAAACCCAAGTACAGCAGAAAATAGATGTCACAAGTTCAATAAATTCATTAGGAGAGCATTATTAGTAAGTAATATCAACTTATTTGTATGTTCCTACAAAATGAAAAATTATACTGGAGTTATAAATGCACCAAGTTCCAAAGAATAGCAAGGAAAGACAAGAAGGCTTCCTTTAATGAACAATGTATAACACATGTAAGAATTAAAGATTTTAAAATTTAAAAAAAAATTTAAAAAAAATAGAGGAAAACAACAGAAGCGGAAAGACTAGAAATCTTATCAGGAAAATTGGAAATATCAAGGGAACATTTCTCCCAAAGATGGGCACAATAAAGGGTAGGAATGATAGAGACTTAGTAAACACAGAAGAGATCAAGAGATGGAAAGAATACACAGAAGGGCTATACAAAAACGATCTTAATGAACCAAGTAACTACAATGGTGTGGTCAGTCACCCAGAGTCAGACATTCTGGAGTGTGAAGTCAAGTGGGCTTTAGGAAGCACTACTGTCTAATGGATGTGATGGGAGTCTAGTAGAGCTATTCAAAACCCTTAAAGATGATGCTATCAAAGTGTTGCACTCAATATGTCAGCAAATCTGGAAGACCCAGCAGTGGCCCCAGGACTGGAAAAGGTCAATCCTTATCTCAGTTCCCAAGAAGAGTAGTACTAAAGAGTGGACAATTACACTCATCTCCCATGCTAGTAAGGTCATGCTTAAGATTTTGCATGGTAGGCTCCAGAACTTCCAGATGTCCAGCTTCCAGCTGAACTTGTTTCAACTTCCAGATGAACCAGGAACTTCCAGATGTCCAAGCTGGGTTTAGAAAAGGCAGAGGAACCAGAGATCAAATTGCAGATGTTTTCTGGATCATAGAGAAAGCAATGGAATTCCAGAAAAACATCTACCTCTGTTTCATTGACTATACTAAAGCCTTTGTGTGGATCATAACAAACTGCGGAAAGATCTTAAAGGGATGGGAGTACCAGACCATCTTACCTGTCTCCTGAGAAACCTGTATGTGAGTCAAGAAGCAACAGTTAAAACCCTGTATGAAACAACTGATAGGTTCAGGATTGAGAAAGGAGTACAATAGTCTCTGTTGTTGCCCTGTTTATTTAACCTATACACTGAGCACATCATGAGAAATGCCGGGCTGGATGAGTTATAAGCTGGAATCAAGACAGGCAGGAAAAACATCACCAACCTCAGATGTGCAAATGACACCACTCTGATGGCGAAAGCATAGAGGAACTAAAGAACCTCTTGATGAGGATGAAGGAGGAGAGTGAAACAACCAGCTTAAACTAAATATTAAAAAAAACTAAGATCATGGCATCTGGCCCGATTACTTCATGGCAAGTAGAAGGGGAAAAGGTGAAAGTAGTGACAGATTTCCTCTTCTTCGGCTCTAAAACCACTGTGAATGGTGACTGAAGCCATGAAATCAGACGATTGCTTCTTGGCAGGAAAGGTATGACAAACCTAGACATTGTTTTGAAAAGCAAAGACAGTACTCTGCTGACAAAAATCCGTATAGTCAAGGCTATGGTCTTCCCAGTGGTCACGTACAGTTGTGAAAGCTGGATGGTAAAGAAGGCAGAGCACCAAAAAATTGATGCCTTTCAACTGTGGTGCTGGAAAAGACTCTTGAGAGTCCCTTGGACATCAAGATACTCAAACCAGTCAATTTTAAAGGAAATCAACCCTGAATACTCATTGGAAGAACTGATGCTGAAGCTAAAGCTCCAGTATTTTGGTCACCTGATGTGAATGGCTGACTCATTGGAAAAGTGCCTGATGCTGGGAAAGATTGAGGGCAGAAGGAGAAGAGGGCATCAGAGGATGACATGACTGGATGGCATCACCAGTGCAATGGACGTGAACTTGGTCAAACTTAGACGATATGGGACAGGGAGGCCTGGTGTGCAGCAGTCCATGGGTTGCAGAGAATCAGACACAACTGGGTGACTGAACAACAACAACAACAATAAAAAGCCAGAATGAATATGGGAGGAACAGAGGTGGTTAATTCATATAGAAGGCAAGCATAAAGAGAAATGTGAATTCAACTAGGAGTTAGATGCCCTAGATCTGGGCTGTAATTGACATCTATCCCAGAGGGAAATCTGGGTAATTTATCCAGCCTGTCAGGATCTCCTCCCATTAAACTTGCATTTATCACAGAATTCTTGTGGAGAATCAAATGATGCAGTATATATTGAAGTGTTTTGCGCTTTCCTATTTCCATCTAGAATAGATCATACTGGTGTCTCGGTCTCCTTCCTCCCATACCTTGTCCATGCAGTTTATCCTACCCATTCATTTTGTATGTCTCTCTCTGCCTCTTAAACTGTCAGCTCATTAAGGGTTGCTTCTGAGTCATCTTGATATCTCCAGCCTCTAGTATGTTGAAAGTTCTTAATATACGTATGATAAACTTTATTTTCATAATCATTACTGTCATGTGAAAATCTTCAAGCTAACTTTATATTTGTTTTTTAAATATTTATTTGTTTCATTTATTCCAGCTGGCTTATATGCAGCACACTGGATCTTTGATTTTTGTTGCAGCATGTGGGATCTTTTAGTTGGTACATTCAGAGTCTTTGTTTTTAGTTGGGGCATGTGGGATCTAGTCCTCTAACCGTGGATGGAACCTGGACCCCCCTGCATTGGGAATTTCGAGTCTTAGCCACTGGACCAAAGTTCCCAAACTTAATTTAAATAAATAAATAAATTTGGTGTTTGTTCTGGATGCAAACCTTGAACACTTTCTCAGGTTCCTGCCATGGCCTCTTTCTTTCCTTAAAGCAGCTTTTCTTCTGGGACTGTGTCTGCCCCTGCCTTTGCCAAGTTTATTGAACAGGTTGGAGTCTGCAGTGACACCACTGGGCTATGTGGCTCTTGCACCCTATTTCACTGCACCCTTCTGTGCCATTTTCCCCTGCAGTGGATTGAATAGTGGTCCCCAAAAAGGTATGGCCTAGTCTTCACCCCTGGCATCTCTGAAGGTGATTCTTACTTGGAAATAGGGCTTTTCATATGTAGTTATGGATCTTGCGATGAAATCATCTATCTAAATCCAATAACTGGTCTCCTTATAAAGGAAAGAAGAGGGAGTTTTGGGACACACAGACACAGATAAGAAACGTGGAGGAGGAAGTGATGAGGAAATGGAGGCAGAGGATGGAGGGACATGGCAAGAGTTGCCAGCAGCCCCCAGAAGCTGGGAGAGGATGTGGGCAGATTTGCCCTCAGAGCCTGCCCAGGGAACAGATCTTGTCAGCACCTTGGTTACCGAGTTTTGACCAACTGGAAACTGAAGCAGCCAACCAGATGTCCCCGTCCTTCCTTTCTTAGACTGTGCCACGATGTGGTGCCTTCTTACACTCTTTCCCAGGACTTCTCAGTGACCACCCGTCACACGTCCAAAGCTCAGTCCTTTGTATCCTCCCGGTTCACTGTGGAGGCCAGCACTGTAATAACACCACATGGTATTGTCTCGTGTTTTCACAGTTAGACATAAAGCTTACAAATTTTCCTAAGCTCATAAATAGTCCTAAGAAATGGACATACATTCATTACTTGGATTATATAATTCAGTGACTCATTAATTATACTTTGAAGAATTTTAAAATAACTTCTGCATTTATGAGATTAAGGTTTAGTTGATTCATTGATATTTTATTATTTTTGGACTCTCTTTATTTTTTTAAATCAAAGAGTGGTGTTAGGAGCTGAGGTGAACTGGGAGAGAAGTGAGTTGAACTGGGAAAGATCTGAGCCGCCAAGTGTTGGAGTTGCCAGAATACTCGATTAAACCACCAAGCCCCAAATGAAGGAGTTAAATAAACCTTTAATCACTTAGTGAGATGATGCAAGCAATGGAGTGAAATAGGATAGAGTGCTGTTTTTCTCATGGAATGGCAAACTTGTGGGGCATTAGGTGGGTCACCTCAGATAATTCACTGTGGAGCCTGACCTAAAGCCTCTGGCAGATTTGTGATCTGTGGAGTTGGGGAGGGAGAGCAAAGCAGGTGAAAGAGATGAAAAGTACTGGTTACTGAGTCAGAGTTGAGAGAGATGTCCTCAAGCTTTTCCCCTCCTCCTCCACATGAGGTTATGGCAAAGACCCTTGAAGAAAAGAGTTGCCCAGATCCTCTAATAAACAAACCTAGGAATGAAGGCACCAGGGCTAGCTATGCAAAACTATGTGAGAGTAGGGCAAGCCATAGTTTGGGGTGAGTCTCTTGAAGAATTTTCCAGTTTGTTGTGATCCACACAGCCAAAGGCATTGGTGTAGTCAATAAAGCAGAAGTAGATGTTTTTCTGGAACTCTCTTGCTTTTTCCATGATCCAACGGATGTTGGCAATTTAATCTCTGGTTCCTCTGCCTTTTCTAAATCCAGCTTGAACATCAGGAAGGTCACAGTTCTCGTACTGTTGAAACCTGCCTTGGAGAATTTTGAGCATTATTTTGCTAGCATGTGAGATGAGTGCAAGTGTGAAGTAGTTTGAGCATTCTTTGGCATTGCCTTTCGTTGGGATTGGAATGAAAACTGACCTTTTCCAGTCCTGTGGCTGCTGCTGAGTTTTCCAAATTTGCTGACATATTGAGTGCAGCACTTTCACAGCATCATCTTTTAGGATTTGAAATGGCTCAACTGGAATTCCATCACCTCCACTAGCTTTGTTCATAGTGATGCTTCCTAAGGCCCACTTGACTTCACATTCCAGGATGTCAGTCTCTAGGTGAGTGATCACACCATCATGGTTATCTGGGTCATGAAGATCTCTTTTGTATAGTTCTTCTGTGTATTCTTGCCACCCTGTGTATTATTGTATATTCAAGAGATGGGAATACAGTCCATCCTAAGGAAATCAGTCCCAAATATTCATTGGAAGGACTGATGCTGAAGCTGAAACTCCAGTACTTTGGCTACCTGATGTGAAGAACTGACTCATTGGAAAAGACCCTGATGCTGAGGAAGTTTGAAGGCAAGAGGAGACAGAGGATGAGATGGCTGGATGGCATCACCATCTCGATGGACATAAGTTTGAGTAGGCTCCAGGAGTTGGTGATGGAGGGGAAGGCTGGCATGCTGCAGTCCATGGGGTTGCAAAGGGTTGGACACAATTGAACGACTGAACTGAACTGGGGTGAGTCTTGACTGCAACTCCTTTCTTGTAAACTGACAAAATTTTACAACTTTAGACCATATTTGCATCAAGAAATTAAAGTTAAATATTAAAAACAATAAGTTGGTAATACCTACACTGTGCTGTTTTGGGCTATCAGCAGAGCCAGTGATATTGCCTACTTACTAAAGTTAAACTATATTTTTACTTTTGTATATGTTTTGGGAAACCAAAACCAGACAGATATATACAATTAAGAGGAAGTTCTTTGAAGAACTGTAGAACAGAAAGGAACATGGGATGATTTACTTGCTAAGTAAAATTAAGTTGACAAAGTTGTGTGAGTTAGAGCAGACCATCCATGTTGTATCTGTACCAATATATACTAGTGAGACTGTGACATGAAAAAAATAAAAACTATACTCTAAAAGAAGAAATGTAAACATTGTTATATTCTATCAACAGTAATAGACTTCCCTGGCAGTCCAGATGCCAAGATTCCGTGCTTCCAAGGCAGGGATTGTGGGTTCAGTCCCTGGTCAGGGAACTAAGGTCTCACATGCCTTTCAACCTAAATTAATAAATAATATTTTAAAATATCAAGTGATAAACCATGTATGCATTATGAAATGATTACCACAGTCTAGCTAATAAACATATCCACCACTTCATACTTATTTTCCTCCCTCCCACCTTTCCCCTTTCCTTCCTTCCTTCGTGGTAAGAGTGCTTAACTGTCTTAGCAGATTTCAGGTTTATATGTGGAATATAAATAATCAAACTCATAAAAGAAGCAGGAAGTGGTAGTCACCAGCGGGTGAGGGAAGGGTAGGGAGAAATGGGAGCTGTTAGTTAAAGGGCACTAACCTTTATGTAGGATAAACTTACTTTAAAAAAATAAATGTTGATTACACCTTCAGATATTTACTCTGCTCAATAGGTTTTGCTTCAAACTCCAGGTATCTTTTCAGGAGAAGTACCTCTAAATTGGCTTCCCTGATAGCTCAGCTGGCAAAGAATCTGCCTACAATGCAAGAGACCCCAGTTTGATTCCTGGGTTGGAAAATTCCCCTGGAGAAGGGATAGACTACCCACTCCAATATTCTTGGGCTTCCCTGTTGGCTCAGAAGGTGAAGAATCCATCTGCAGTGTGAGAGATCTGGGTTCAATCCCTGGGTTGGGAAGATCCCCTGGAGAAGGGCATGGCAACCCACTCCAGTATTCTTGCCTGAAGAATCCCATGAACAGAGGATTCTGGTGGGCTACAGTCCATGGGGTTGCAAAGAGTTGGACATGACTGAGTGACTAAGCACACCTCTAA
The DNA here is from genome assembly GCF_032405125.1 of Capricornis sumatraensis. Classification (NCBI taxonomy): domain Eukaryota; kingdom Metazoa; phylum Chordata; class Mammalia; order Artiodactyla; family Bovidae; genus Capricornis; species Capricornis sumatraensis. The sequence goes on along the minus strand of NC_091078.1, from coordinate 32,770,606 downwards.
ATTGAAGGTTGTTGTTCCCACTGTTAAGCTGAAAAATATAGTAAATATCAACCAAAAACAGTCTGGAAACACAGCAAAAATAGGGTAATTTTCAAGGGTGTGGAGGGTATAGAAGACTGCTCATAGGACAGGATCTGTGACTTAAGTACTGGAAGTAGACCGGACCCATAGACCTTGCAGGGCACGGCAATCTGAACTTTGGAAACAGGATTAGCAAAAGTGCTGGGGTAAAGAAATTACCATGGCAAACTCATGGGAGCCTGACTCCGTGATTCTAAGCTCTGACTAAGAGCTTAGATTCTAAGCTCCGTGTAATTAAGCTCTGACTAAAGCAAGGTCAATAATTTAACCTAACTGCTCCTTAGGTTAAAACCCTGCCTCAGCCACCTACCGTCTATGTCAGTTGAGCAAGTTATTTCATCTCTCTGTGACTCAGTTTCCCACTCTGACACTGAGGCAAGGCTAGCAGTGATCCCATAAAGCCATTAGAAGTAGAACAGTTCATACATAGACAGCACTTAGATAAGTGCTGGGAAATTGCCACTTAAGATTAAGATTGAGAAAGTCATAAGAAACTATTGTTACCACCCTGACAATGAGAACGATGTACATTTGTTACAAAATAATGGTTTTTAAACCTACTCAAAGACCTAAGAAAGCAAAGAAACTTAAATAAACTGAAAATCCAGAGTGCTGAAAAGAGACACCACCCCTAGCTGCTCTCAGTATAAAAGAAGTACTAAAAGAAGAATCTGCCATTGAGTGAGTAAGAAGAAATGAGTTAAATTTTAATAAACTTTTAAAAAGCACACGAGTGGTCTCGTGATGGTTTGGAATTCTGAGGAACAGTGACTACAGGATGGGTCTGTATCTATGCATCAACTCTTTCCTATGTGCTTTCACTGATTTTGTAGTGTCCTTGTAAGTATAAAGCTGAGGGCGTGTATAGAAAGCTTATGAAAAATCTGAGATTTTCACTGAGTTCAAAGTAGTTGGAGGAGCAAGAAATCTGAGAGAATCCTCTTGGAAGCACTCCGGTCTTTACCAAGTGTAAGTAGTGACCTCTTAACACTTTGAAAGGAGCAGGAATGCTGAGAGCCATTCCCTTGAGACTCTGCAGCCTTTCTTGCAAGCCCTGCATATGCTGCGTGAAGCTAAGGAAGGACAGAAAGAGAGCAGTGAACAAGGACCAGGAGAGAAAGTGAATTCCCAGTGGGAAGAATTGCTGACAGGAAGGTTAATGAGGCAGAGAAAGATCATCCACAGTGTGGAAACCAGGTGTCTTATCTACAAGCAGAATTAAATATCCTGAGTCTTGCTGGCATTCTCAAGTCCTGCTGAGAGGGAAGTCCAGGTTCTTTTCTCAGTGGTTAACTGAGTCAAAGATGTCAAAAGCCCAAACAAAGCTCAAATTCAGAGAAGACTACCATTCCCACACTGGAAGCATGACAGAAGAAGGCGTGAGCCTTTTCTGAAAGAATATGTTTTTCCCTTCAGTCTTGATTGTTCTTTGCACACATTTAGCATAAAATAGTAAAATGTTGAAGAAGCATGGAAAGGTGGCTGACAGTCAAAACAGTCAACAGACATTAACCTAGAAATGGTAAAGATGTTAGTATTATTTTTAAATTACCTGTTGTGAATAACCCCAGACATCTAGTAGAAAAGGTAGACAGTGTGAATCAACACATGAAAATTCAGACTATAAGAAAAAGACTATTTAAAAACTCAGTGAAAATGCTCCACTTGAAAACTATAAGATATAAAGAATGCATTCCATGGATGTAACAGCAGAATGGATACAGCATAAGATGAAATCAGTCCATTTTAAGATAGAGATTATCTAAACCAAAATATAAAGAGGAGATAAAGAGTGAAAAAAATAACAGATTGCCTGAGAACTGTGAGACAATATCAAACAACATATTAATATAATTGCAGTCCCTTTAGGAGAGGGGAACACAGTGAGGCTGAAGAAATATTTCAATGAAAGTGAAAAGAAAGTGAAAGTGAAGTTGCTCAGTCATGTCTGACTCTCTGTGACCCCATGGACACATGGGGCCTGCCAGGTTCCTCCATCCATGGGATTTTCAGACTAGAGTACTGGAGTGGGTTGCCATTTCCTTCTCCAGAGGATCTTCTCAACCCAGGGATCGAACCTGGGTCTCTCACATTGCAGGCAGATGCTTTACCATCTGAGCCACCAGGGAGGCCCAATATTTGAATAAATAATATCTTTTTATGCAAAATTGAACAGAGAGCAATCTACAAACCCAGTAAATTCAGGAATCGTAGGAAAACTTTGAATACAAAGAAAATCATTACTGATGTGCAATATAATCTGACTGCTGCGACCAAAGATAGGAGGGAAATCTTAAAATCAGCCAGTATAGAGATATATGGCTTAAAAGGGAACAAAGATAAGAACAGCTAACTCCTTGTCAGACACAATGGAAACCAAACAGATGATGGAACCTGTAAATTTAGAATTCCACATCTGGAAAACAGTACTGTTCAAACGTGAAGACTCAGTAAAACACTGCAGGCAGACAAAAGCTAAGATGTTTTGTTGACCACTACCTTGCACTAAAGGAAGTACTGAGAAAGTATTTAGGCTGAAAGGTATTAATACCAGATGAAAACTTAGATCTGTAGAGCAGAACAAAGAACAAAAGGCTGGTTTTGGTGTACATCTGTCTCTCCTTCAGTTCAGTTCAGTTGCTCAGTCGTGTCTGACTCTTTGTGACCCCCTGAACGGCAGCACGCCAGGCCTCCCTGTCCATCACCAACTCCCAGAGTTTACCCAAACTCATGTCCCTTAAGTCAGTGATGCCATCCAACCATCTCATCCTCTGTCATCCCCTTCTTCTCCTTCCCTCAATCTTTCCCAGCATCAGGGTCTTTTCCAGTGTGTCAGCTCTTCTCATCAGGTGGCCAAAGTATTGGAGTTTTCAGCTTTAAGACCAGTCCTTCCAATGAACACCCAGGACTGATCTCCTTTAGGATGGACTGGTTGGGTCTCCTTGAAGTCCAAGGGACTCACAAGAGTCTTCTCAAACACCACAGTTCAAAAGCATCAGTTCTTCGGCGTTCAGCTTTCTTTATGGTCCTACTCTCATATCCATACATAACTACTGGTAAAACCATACCCTCGACTAGATAGACCTTTGTTGACAAAGTAATGTCTCTGCTTTTGAATATGCTGTCTAGGTTGGTCATATCTTTCCTTCCAAGGAGTAAGTGTCTTTTAATTTCATGGCTGCAATCATTATCCATAGTGATCTTGGAGCCCAAAAGAAAAAGTCAGCCACTGTTTCCACTGTTTCTCCATCTATTTGCAATGAAGTGATGGGACTAGATGCCATGATCTTCGTTTTCTGAATGTCGAGCTTTAAGCCAACTTTTTCACTCTCCTCTTTCACTTTCATCAAGAGACTCTTTAGTTCTTCTTCACCTTCTGACATAAGAGTGGTGTCAGAGGCATATCTGAGGTTATTGATATTTCTCCCAGCAATCTTGATTCCAGCTGCTTCTTCCAGCTCAGTTTTTCTCATGATGTACTCTGCGTATAAGTTAAATAAGCAGGGTGACAGTATACAGCCTTGACATCATATATATTTTATTTCTTTATTACATAAAATTTATCTGTTCAAAACTTATATACAGAAATGCATTGTGAGATTTATAGCACATGAAAAGCATCTCACAGTACTTAATACAATCTTACAAAAATAAGAGGTATAACTTATTGTGAATGCCTCCTATGTGCCTGGCACCATTATTTATACATATAACTCAGGTTTATAGCCCTTATTTTATAAACTAGGAAGCCAAGGCTCAGATAAGTGAAGTCACTTGCATAACACCCTACAGCCTCTAAGTTGCAAAATAAGAATTTTGGCCCTTGCCTTCATACACTCTAAAATGCAAGAACAAGGTTTTAACGTTGTTTGCATGAAAACTCTATGAATAGGAAACAGGTTAATGAATTATTAATGATTAATAAATTATTAATAATAAATTATTATGTGTCCACTTGATGGGATATTATGCAACTGTTAGATATCTAACTGGGCTGACCTGGAGCAATATCCATGACATAATTTTAAATGGAAAATGTCTGGTTGAATATAATGAGAATAGTGTGTGTTTGTGTGTGTGTGTGCTCATGCACATAGATATAGATATATATACATATGCATATTTTGATGCTTTTATGCACAAGCTCACACTCACACATACACATATAGAGAAAGACTTGCTATTCGGTTGTTAAGCTGTGTTCAATTCTTTGTTATCCCATGGACTGTAGCCTGCCAGGCTTCTCTGTCTATGGGGTTGTCCAGGCAAGAATACTGGAGCGTGTTACCATTTCCTTCTCTAGGACATCTTCCTGGATCAGAGATCAAACCTACATCTGCTTCATTGGCAGGCAGATTCTTTACCACAGAACCACCAGGGAAGTCCAAAGAGAGACTAGCTCTTAACAATATATAAAAATTGCTAAGGGATTTTGAATCTTAAGAAAAAGTCCTTTAGAACTTGAGGGTCAGGATTGAAAGAGAGAGCTTTTTTTAACAGCAGTAACTTTTGATGTTTATAAAATTTAACTGCATACTAAGATTATTCTCTCAATTTTCAAAAGCCCAGTTTTTAAGTAAATGTTTTGCTCATTTCACTACACTGATTTAATGGAGGACTCACACATAAGCTTATTAGGGGTAAAGGCCATTAATTCTTTCTTTGCTTTTTACCCTGCTTAATGCACTGGCATATAGGCGTTAATATTCACTGACTTTTCAATTAGAAGGATGTTGGTAATGGTAAAGGTAAAATTGCATTTAAATACTGGCATAAGGGATGAACACAGAAATAAATAGGACTGCCTAGAATAATACATAATATAAGAGGTAACATTTGAACAGATACTGAATGCTTTGTTGGCCTATCTATGAAACATATCACTTTGGGCAAGTGAAAGTAAAGTCGCTCAGTCGTGTCCGACTCTTTGTACCCCACAGACTGTAGCCTATCAGGCTCCTCCGTCCATGGGATTTTCCAGGCAAGAGTGCTGGGGTGGATTGCCATTTCCTTCTCCAAGAATGATACACAAAGAGAGGGGAAGAAGAAAGGTGTAGATATGTGTTGCTGAAATCGAGTCTTTTTTTTAGTTTTTGAAAAATGATGAGCTGAGGAAGGTAGGTTGGTGCCCAATTGAAGAGTGAAGGGGGTTCCATCAATGGATTTTGAACAGGATATACCTCAGATTTGAGTGTTTTAGGAAGATTAATTGGCAAGGAGTTCTTTGAAGCAAAAGTCAGTTCTCTTAGCCATTATAGGAACTCTGTTAATTTTCTCCTTTCTCACTTTTCCAGCCACCCCTCCCATATTGTGGCCCTACTTCCTTTTCCTCTGCTCTCTTGTTCTGACACCTTTGTCCCTCCTTGGGCATGACAGTAACAGCCCACAGACACCCTCCTGTTTTTCTGAGCTGCTCTTCTTACTCATAGAATAAGTATTCTTTCACACCTCTGTTGAATATATCAGTTCTCTTTTCTGCTTGTCTTTTAAAAAAATTATTTATTTATTTTTGGTTGTGCTGGGATTTTGTTGCTGCACAAAGACTTTCTCTAGTTCCGGAGAGTGAGGTCTACTCTCTTGCTGCAGTGCACGGATTTCTCACTGTGGCGGCTTCTCTTGTTGCAGAGCAGAGGCTCTAGGTGTATGAGGCTCAGTAGTTGCAGCTTGCAGGCTCAGTAGTTGCAGCTTGCTGGCTCTTGGGAACACTGGCTTCAATAGTTGTGACTTGTGGGCCCTAGAGCTTGTAGGCTTCAGTCGTTGCAGCACACGGGCTCAGCAGTTGTGGCTGCCAGGCGCTAGAGCACTGGCTCAGTAGTTGTGATGCGTGGGCTTAGTTGCTTCGAGATGTGGAATCTTCCCAGACCAGAGATTGAATCCATGTCCCCTGCATTGGCAGGTAGATTCTCATCCATTGTACCAGCAAGAAAGTCCCTGCATGTCTTTTTTTTAACCTCTGTCCACGTGGACAAGCAACTGTGATGGGAAACACTGAATCTTTCAGGGTTAAATACTCCCACAAGACTTAAAGCCAAAAAAGCAATTCTTCGTATTTCTGCTCCACAAAGTGACACACTGAAGCTTGTAGTAGCACATACCCTACAGGACTATAGTTTCTTTTACCTGCAAGAATAAGACTTTTTTTTTTAATTAATTTTTATATCTTTATTTGTCCATGCCAGGTCTTAGTTGTGGCGTCTGGGATCTTTGATTTTCATTGTGGTGTGCACAATCTAGTTCCCTGACCAGGGACTGAACCCAAGTCCCCTACATTGGGAGCATAGAGTCTTAGCCACTGGACCACCAGGAAAGGCTCAAGATAAACTTTTTGCCTAGAATACCTTTCTCATCCCCACTTTCCTCCCTACCCTCATTTCACCTGGCTAATCTCTAGTCATCCTTCCCCTCTCACATTGGACTCACTTCTTCCAGGGAGGCTTCCCTGACATCTCACACCTCAGTTACATCTATATATCCATGAACTATACACTTCTGTTATTACACTGAGGTGCATTTGTTCATTTTTCTATATTCTCTGCTGAGCTGTAAATTTCATTCTGTTTTGTAACAAATCTGTCGTATTCATCTTTTTGTAACAAATCTGTCATATTCATCTTTTATGACCAGATCTTAGCCTAGTTGTTGGAATTTAGTAGACTCTCAGCAAATGTTACAGGAAAGAATGAATAACATGTCTATAAAAATATAGACAGGTATTTCCTTATGGTTTTCATGAAACTCAATTTCTCACAACTCTTTTCTTGTCAAGCATTTTTTTGTGTTCATGTGATTACAAAGCATTGCTTCCCCCCCCACCCCAGAAGACATTATGTTATATATGTGTTGATTTCATAACCATGTTTGTAAAAGGCATTATTTGAATCAAATGAACTCTTTAATTTTGGTTTCTTGCCCACTGAAAGAATTTGAGAGGGGTAAGGGGAGTATTTTAAGGATACTTGTGTGAACATAAAAACAGTTAACAGACTTGTTAAAGTGTTTGAAAAGACTACCTCTCAGTAAGTCAGTATTACAGATCTAGCTATTACATGTCTGTTCTACACTTTTTACACTCTAATTATTCTAACCTTTATTATACAGGAAGGTATTAAGAATTTACTGACTAAGATGAGACTTAAAATATTGCCCCAGTAGAAAAATGCTTCCTTCTAGAAGCTGTTAAGAAGCTCTCATTGTCATAAGCTTTCATTTTAATTCTAATCTGCTCTTCTGTACAACTGTGAAATTAGCTAATCATGCCCTGCTTGGGTTCACAATTGTGGTTCTCCATTTCCTGCACACCACCATAAAAGAAGCCACTTACTGTTGTTCTCCCCAGTAGGACTGAGCCCAGGTAGTTGAACAGGGTCACTCTACAAAAGTGGTCAGGAGAGGCACACACTTGGATTTGCAGGAGTAAATGGCAGTGGTTTGCTCTCTTTGCAAAGCTTCTTTAAGAAATCAGTTTTGACAAGATGCTTTGTCACATGCTGGACTTTTTTTTTTTTTAATGAAGGGGTGAATGGAAAATAATTTAATCTGAAATGCTGACACCTATGTAGCTAGGGAGTAATTGGATACTGTCTGAAAAATTATTTGAGCACCTCAGAGACAGAATCGACATAAACTGAAGGTGGTTTGAAGGCCCATCATGGCCCTTGTGTGGCTCTTTTACCTAGGTTGTGGGTCAGCCATAGCCCTTACTTTGTGTCTACCCTCACAAAGGCAGAAAAGATAATTTGGTATCACAGCATACATGGATTTTATAAGACTAGGATATTGTCTACTTCTAACACAGCTATTAATTTAGTGACCTTCCTCTTGGATGCTTATTTTATACAGGAAGGAAAGCAATAATTCTATTGTGTTAGATGTTGAACCACATGTTTTTAACAAAATGTGTAGTCTCTTTGGCTTTAAAAATTCCTTTCAAGAGCTCCAAAAGAGTTTACTGTTTAAAATGTTCCTAGGATCTGATTCCAACAGGTACAACACAGTTATAAGAATGGAAGAAAGTCAAATATGGGGATAGAGGACAGGAGCAGATGTGGTCTAGGGAGTGAACATCCTGCCTTGACCAAGGCAGTGACATGGTCTGAAACTCTCAGTGAGAAGCTTAAATCCTCAGTTTGCTATGTTCTGTGAAAGCAAAGAGCCAAAGGAAATCTCATGACAAAAACTTCTGTAAAATGAATCACATATAAAATAAAATAATAACTCCAGCATGTGAACTTTCATAAACCTATATGTTCACCTACCCAAATGTGCTAGGATGCATGCCTCCATCATGGCCATCTTGAAATCAAGTTGATTTTTGCTAAACATTTCCCTGTTCAATTAAGGCTCATCAGCAGACCCTTTGTATTTTCTTAATATTCTGAACTAGAGCATTATTAATTTTTAACCTATTGCATTTATCCATTTTACCTGGCAATGAAAACATTACTTTATGGACAGATTTCATTATCTTAGGATGCCTGGGAACCCAGTGTCACCTGTTTCTTCATTGTGTTTCAAATTTATAGGATTAGAATATAAAGCTTAGGCTTCCCTGGTGGCTCAGTGAGTAAAGAATCCGCCTGTCAATGCAGGAGACTAAAGAGACATGGGTTCTATCCCTGGGTCAGGAAGATCCCCTGGAGTAGGAAATGGCATCCACTCCAGTATTCTTGCCTGGGAAATTCCGTAGGTGGAGGAGCCTGGCAGGAGTCCAGGGGAATCACAAAGCGTTGACAAGACTGAGCATGCATGCACAACATAGCACAGCGTACAGAGCTTACCTGTCCACAGGAGTCACAAAGTAGGCCAAGAGTTTGCTATTAAAAGGGCAAGACTAGTCTTTCATTCTCAGACAAAATGTTGCCTCTCATTTCTTTTCTGAAACATGCACCCATCTTGATCTACCTTTTCCTTCTCTCCTTTGATAAGAGACGTGGGAACAGAAAAATATACCTCCACTAGGGAAAGAATTAAATCCCAGCTTAATGATAAATTCCAAATGAAACTTAGCTTCAGTGTTGGGAAGCATTGGAGATTATGGAGCTCTGACCCCCTGGGGACCCAGCCCCTCCTGATCAAGGCCCCCACCACCCTTTAACCAGTACTTGTCACTGCCATGCTTGAACAGGGCATTTGATGTTTAGTCACTGAGTCCTGTCCAACTCTTTTGCTACCCCGTGGACTGTACCCTACCAGGCTCCTATGTCCGTGGGATTTTCCAGTCAAGAATACTAAAGTGGATTGCCATTTCCTTCCCTAGGAGATCTTCCCAACCCAGGGATGAAACCTTCATCTTCTCTCCTGCACTGCAGTCGGTTTCTTTACCACTGAGCCTCCAGGGAACCCCTGAACAGGGCATAGTATAGACCAATTTCCCAATTATTTCAAGGAAAAACAGATATTAGATTTTCCTTAAAAAAAAAAACACAAAACTCCTGATTATAAAAGATTGCTCCCAAAAACATGTGTGTTCCTTACGTAGTTTCTTTATTTAGATCCTTGACCACAAACTCTAGCCTTGCATTTGCAGCTCTGTAATGGACATTTTCACTGAGCACTCCCTGCTCACCTCGAGTTTGATTTCACTAACGCTAAATTGATGATTTCCTATAAACTAGAAACTTTTCTCCTCCACCTAATATTTTATTTTGATTAATGATCATCCCTACCCCAATACTCCTTGTAATGTTATTTTCAAGTTCCTCAATAGCGTTAGATAAAGTCTATATTTTTTTCTTCATAATCCTCTCAAAATTATCTTTCCCTTTGACTTCCATTAAGCAGGTACTAGGGTTATTGTCATTAACCTACTCCTGAATTAATGAAATAACTTCGCTATTTTTCCTCATTCAAGGAGAGAAATTCAGTTGAGTCTGTGGGTGTTGGACGTTATGTGATGTGCTTGAGACGCAAAGCTGAACATCTGTAAATCCCTTCTGCTAGCAAATGGATTCTGAATTGCTTAGGAGTCAAGGCTTTTCTTCATCTTGCTGTGATCTGCCCAGCACTCCAGGCTTCTTTTATCACAATGCCTTCTGGGGACATGACACTCTTGTAACTTAGCTCCCAACTTGATCTCCACAAACCCCATCTGCTCTCCATCCTCTTACCCTCCAACAGTCTCCCACAAACAGTGGAAAATACCTAGTTTTTTCTATCTATGGGAACTTGTTCATGACATATTTTAAAACAAGAGTTGGCAAACTTTTTCTGTAAAGGAACAGAGAGTAAATATTTAGGGCTTTACAGGCCACATGGTTTCTATTGAAACCACTTACCTCTGCAGTTGTTGCCTAAAACCAGTTGAATAATATGTAAAAGGAAAATAGTATTCCAGTAAAACTATTTGCAAAACAGATAGCTGGGAGGCTGTATGTAGTTTACTGACTTAGAATGTCCCCCTGTACCTCTATGTTCCCAAATTTTCTGTTCTCTGATTCTTTGTCATCATCACCACCAGAAAAGAATTCTTGGTTTGATTTAGCACTCACCTCTACCATATCTACTGTAGCAAGGAGGTTACCTTCTTAGAAAGATGCAAATTCCTGGGTAATGGGCTCAAATGTCATTCTTTGCATCTCCTATATTCAATATTTAGTGAATGAAAATATGAAGACATGAAAATTATATAATAGAAAAGCATTACCTAAAAAAATAGGTCTAATTTTTTTTTTTTAATAAGAAACATTTGCTCTTTTTCACTGAAATTTGTGGATTTTGACATGTATCCTAATTCCAAATGTCTAGGCAGATCTTACTGGATAAAGCAGTACAAACCAAGGCAAGGAAGACCAAATTCTTGTTATAGATACACTATTCTTTTGTCCTTTCAAATTTGAAAGCCAACAAGGAAAACTGAAACTATGCATATTTTGAATTTTGTAGCGTCAATAAATTCCAATGAAGTGTAAGAAAAAGGCCATAATTTAAAACAGTAAAGTATGATAGAAAGACAAAACTATTTTCTTTGATTTTTCTGCATGACAGCTAAGATGAAGAACATTCATTCCCAGTTAAAATCTCACGGACTTCCCTGGTGGTCCAGTGGTTAAAAATCCACCTGCCAATGGAGGGAACATGGGTTCGCTCCTTGCTCCAGGGGGATTTCACATGCCACTGGGCAGCTAAGCCCTATGCTGCAACCTACTCAGCATGTGCACTCTGGAGCTTGTGCCCCGCAAGAGAAACCACCACAATGAGAAGCCTGCACACTGCAACAAAGAGGTAGCCCCCACACATCACAGCTAGAAAAAGCAACAAAGACCCAGCACAGCCATAAACAAATAAATATAAACTTAAAAAAATCTCATTAGCATTTCACATGGTCTAGAATATTATCAGTAGTTGCAGATAATATATCTGTGATAAGTCTGAAAAACTCTGTAAAAATAAATTTCTTAAAAAAGGCAATTTAGTAAAGGGTCTAATTTTAAAAATCATTGTAGAGGACTTAGTATAAATTTTTTTCATACACAGTACACATAAATACTTCAATTTTGAAAGAAAAGCCCTTGTGTATAATGTCAATAAAAAGAATAACATCTGGGAAGAAATTCAGTCTAAATGCATGGGAACAACATGAAAAACTTCAAACCTCCACTATTGGCATAAAACAATGACTGAATGCATGGAAACATGTGACATGCTTTTAGATGGGAAGATTTGATATTGTGAAAATATCGACTCTTCATTAATTATCTATAACTACATTTCATCCCCAATCAAAATAACAAAGTACTATTAATATTTTAGGAAAGATTACAAAGACACTAGAAAAATGAATCTAAGATAATATCAAATTTATCAGCCATATCACATTTCTAGTTCTTAATCTAGAAAAGAGGAATATTATTCTTTTTAATAAAATCTTTACTACTATACATCCAAAGTCAAATGACAAATATGCCCATTAATAGATGCAAAAATAATAATAATAACAACAAGTAGACAAAAGAGAAATATCCTTGAAATACAAAGAAATACAAACCTTGCTGTAGAAAATTAAGTATAGGGCAGCTCACAGTAACTCACAACTAAAAAAAATAGAATAAGTCGATAGTAACCATATGGGAAAGAAAGCTCAGCCTCATTACTAAGAAATGCACATTAAAATAAGGTACTTTTAAAGCAACTAGATTGACAAAGATTGAAATATTTGTTAAGTCTCAGTATAGTAAGGGAATTGATAAATGGCCACTCTTCATGGCCTCTTGATTGAGAGTGTTATTTGTTAATAGATCTATTGATAGGCAACTTGGCTGTCAAAATGTGAAATGCGCATCTCCTTCAACTCTTTTCCAGTCAAATTCCTTAGGAAGATTTCCTACTTGTCTAGTTTTGAAAGGTACTATTGAAAGTAAAGTGGTTACACCTAGATGTTCATTGAGAGAGACATTGAATTATGGTAATCAGTATTTTGGACTAAGTAGTTCTTAAGAATTAGATAGTTTTGTAGATGTTGATATAGAACAGTCTTCAAATTATAGAGGGAAGAAAGCAAGATGTAGACTATTCTATACATGTTACAATTTCTTCTTTATATGTTGTTTTGCATTTGACATGCATAAAAATATCAGATTTGGTAAGAAATTAGTGTCTATAGCATAGAGTCTATAGTAGGTTAGGAGATGGTATGAGAATTGATGTGAGATATATCAAAATCAATGTGTTTATTTTCAATTTAATCCTATCCTGTTTTTGTAACAGTAATCTTGTTGCAAATAAAGATCATCAAGCTTTTCCTAGATACTTTGTACTAGAGAAAGGCAGAATACAATTTTTAAGTATGAAAAAATGCCTTAGGTTAGTAACATCCCAGCTTCTCATACTGTGTATCACTTACATCACTGTGATAAATGTAATCTAAACTTCAATGTATTTTCAGGACTTCCTGTCTCATAGCTGGATAAAGGAAGAATCATACTTGGATGTGTTAACATTTGTTTCTTCTCTCCTCCTGATTCCTTGGAAGGTATTTTTGCCCAAACACACTTGGCCTCAGTATAGTCTCTCACTCTTTCCTCTACCCCATCCATGGGAAAGTGATTTAGCAGAAATGTGGGCAGAATAACCTGCTGGGTGGTTCCTGCTCTGGGCCAGGCTGTGAACTGGGAGATAAAGCCCCTGCCTTGGCAGAGGGAGCAAGATATGTGAAGTCAACCTCAATTAGCCCCTTCTCCAGGTCAAATTTTATCATTCAGGGGGATGAAAGCATCCGTATTCTGACTCTGATCTTACTGTTCATTTGTCCAAAACTCATCTGAAAAGACAGATGCTATTTATCGAGTTGCCTCAAAACTTCAGTATTATACTATTCGGGAAAAGTAATAGTCCCCCAAACTCATCATGGCAAGCCTCCCAGGGTGTAGTTGAAGAAACTGAAGTTCCAAAAATTGAAAAAACTAGTTCCAGTTGACACAGTAGCTAAACTGAAAACTGGAACACAGATTTGGTCCTTGTCCAGTAATTTAAAGATTTTACAAGGAACCACTAATATTTAAAAGAAAAGACTCTTAGGAATTGCTTCATGTAATCAAACATTAGAAATCTACCTCTGATGGGGCTATTCATTGCTGATAGAGTGTTGTTTTTATTGGAGATTCATGCAAGATGACCCATACAATTTCTCAGTAAAACCTCTGGATCCACCTGGAAGATCCCTAGTTCCTATGTGGAGAAGATCCCCAGTTACTATGTGTTTTTGTTGCTAAACTAGATACAAAAGGTCAGGCTTTACTTGCCAGGTTGTCACATGAAATTAAAACCCAATTATTAGATGAATCTTACAAAAATATCCTGTCCATCCTGTGCTGAAAATATGTCAGCTTAATTAAGCTCTGTGGGAAGTTGCTCTTACCACATATTTATAAGCTGGAAATTTATTTATAGTTGAAGTTTCTTGAAAACTTTAAAAAAAATAACTAAAAATTATTTGAAGACTTCCAAATACACAGTAGGGATTTCAAAAGCACTAAGACTAAGAAAAGTAAGAGCTTTACATTTAGTTAATAGATTCCTACTGAGCAGAAAATAAAAATTCCCAACTTGGAATGTGATTTAACACAGTAACTATGCTTAAGGAGGAATGGGAATTTAGACCTAGTATTATTTATGGTCTAAGTCAACTCATCCAGGTTACTGCTGTTTCATAGTATCCAATAGGGTTCTTAAATACAGACTCTGTACTAAGGATAAAAACAAAAGTTCCTCCTTGCTGAATTCATGCTACATTCACATCAGTAGACTGTTACCCTGATGTCAAATATATATGTAGATATTTACTACATGTATGTTCCGTACAGTTCAGTAGCTCAGTCGTGTCTAACTCTTTGTGACCCCATGAATCGCAGCACGCCAGGCCTCCCTGTCCATCACCAACTCCCGGAGTTCACTCAAACTCATGTCCATCGAGTTGGTGATGCCATCCAGCCATCTCATCCTCTGTTATCTACTTCTCCTCCTACCCTCAATCCCTCCCACCATCAGGGTCTTTTCCAATGAGTCAACTCTTTGCATGAGGTGGCCAAAGTTTTGGAGTTTCAGCTTTAGCATTAGTCCTTCCAATGAACACCCAGGCCTGATCTCCTTTACGATGGACTGGTTGGACCTCCTTGCAGGCCA